>NW_022196910.1:37065322-37073857 GCF_008632895.1 Mastomys coucha
TATATATATATATATGTACATATGTGTATGTATGTATATTCAGCATTGCTATTATAATTAATAGAATGTAGTATCTACAAACCCATACGTAAAAACGAGTCATGTCACATAAACATGTATACATTATATATACACATTTATGCATATACCCACAACATATATATATACGTATATATGTACACACACCTATATACACATGTATACTTACATATAAACATTACACATGGTAACTTCTATCCTCTGTCTCTGTTAAGGTCACCTTGACAATATTTTTTTTAAAGTCAATGTATCAGCTACCCTTTTCTTTCGCTACATGCTATAGCTGCAGCCAACCACTAGGTGGCACTAGGTGAACATGCCAGTAAGACAATCTCAACAGTAAATGTGACTGAGGGCTTTGTCACCCTGCAAAGGCAAACAACTCAACTCACATAATGAGAGAACCACAGGACCACAACAGAGAACTAAGACTTTAAAGTCATCATATTAATGGCCACCTTAAAAGCATCCAAATTTCATCTTAAAATCTTTCATTTTAAATGGACCACAATTGGCAGATTGCTGCGGATATCCTATGAACCCCTAACAAATTATCATGAAGAGATAATAAAATGACTTCATGAAGAGGAAAATAAAAATGAAAACAAACACAAAGCTGAAAGGCTTATCATCATCAAATGTCATATTGCATTTAGACACATATAGGTTCAGGTCCCCAGACTATTTTTAAAATTATCTTTCTTTATGAACTTTCTTTTCCAGTGACTGAAGCAACTTATCAAGAACTATGTGCCATACAGGCTAAAACATTTTAACATAAATGGAAAATACAAGCAGTAAATATTCTCCCAAGACAGAGAAGCTGACCTAAACCGATGTGCATTCCCCAATCCCTTAGCCTCTCCTACTCAGGCTACACACTGCCCCTCCCCCGCCCCAATAAAGTTAAACTGCTGAAGGTTTTCAGATGTGGAAAGATTGGAGCCTATAGTCAGAAGCACTCGGCTCCTCTCCCAGCCCCACCACTTACTACTAGGGCTGGATTTTCCTTCTCACAAATGCAGGGATCATATGCTTATCTCCCCTGCCTGTCTCTCAGGGAGGATTAACTGTAATGCGAAACATCTGCAAAAGCAAAGTCCATCACGCAATATCCACCATTGCTATCATAATCAATGGAATTTAGTATCTACAAGTTACATTTTAATATCTATTCTACAGTCACAAAATATTTTCGATTTGTTATTTGAAAGCATTCCATTAAAAAATATATATTTTAAACCATTGTGTTTGTAAATACTAAAATGGTTTGCTTGTGTTATTTATACTTGTGACAAATCTTAACTGTTTTATTTTCACACACTACCTTTATTCTGAAGTTGATCTCTGCTTATTTGATGTATTACTTAATATGTGCCAAGGAAAAATATATTCAGATACAAACTCAGATACAGGCCTCTAATGTGCCCTTATAATTGACTTGTGTTGCTCAGGAGAGACAGCTCGGTATGCAGGGTGCTTGCTTTGCAAGCATGAGGACCTACATTTGTATTGGCAACCCATACGTAAAAACGAGGCATGTCACAGTACATTTCTGTAATCCAGGACAGGAAGATCAGAGACAAAAGGATCCTGGGGGCTCACAGGTCAGCTAGTATAGCCGTGCCAGTGAGCTCCAGGTTTATTGAAAGTCCCCTTTTACAAAGCTATAAGATCAATATTGACATAGGAAGACAGTGGCATCAATGTGTTGCTTCTACCTGCACATACATACATGTGTACACAAACTCAAACATATACATATATATACATGTCACCATACACATACTTCAATGTAGTGTGATTCTTATGCACTCAAAACTGACTTCAAAACACTGGCTCTCTGATGTGAAAGAAAATTAGTAAAATGAATAACACAAGCAAAAGCCAGTTTAAACCAGTGTTTGGATTCCCGGAAGAAGCTCAGTTTGATTCTGCATTCAAAGTGTAAACAGGAGACTGCTCTTCTGCTATCCCCACACAGAGAAGCATGGGTATCAGGACTTTTAGGTTGAGGATGCTGGCCAAGATGCCTATCATCAATAATGAGCAGTGGTAGGAGCAGAGCTAGCATTCTGCTCAGAAACAATGAGGCTTCTTCTGTAAGGTAGAAGGTTCTGCATAGATAGGTAGGAAAGCCTGTCTATGCAGAACAGACTGCAAAACTCAGATAACCAGCCACCAGTGAAGCAGAATATTTCCCAAGTAGAGGAGTTGAAATCAGGGATTAATAAGAGGATCAGACATGAACCAGGATGCTCTTAGACTCCTCAATTAAATTGATTCAAAGAACTGGCCTTAGAAAGGGTCTATCTGTTCTTCCTTCAGTGAAGGGAAACTACAGAATCTTAAAAATTATCCAAAGACACACAGTCTGGCATCTTCTGGAAGAGAAGGTAATTGGAACTCCACGTTGAACAAAGGAACACCAATGAGAAGAATCTTGTCCTTCAAGTTCAGTGGCAGAGAGAGAGATTCAGGGAGAGCTTGGGCCCCACTGCTACAGCTGTTCTTATGTCATAGAGCATGCCACTGAAGCTGGGCATTTACTCCTCATGTGTCAGTCATCCCACTTAGTCCTGTGAGCCTGACTTTATGTAATCAAAGAGGATTGTGTGGAAAGTTAGTCAGCAGCAAGCAAGTCTTGAAAATGTCCTTCCCTTCTCTGACACACACATACAACACACACACACACACATATACACACACATACACATAAGCACACACATACACACACAGTTTACACACACACACATACACATACATACACATGTACACACATCCATACACACATATTTATTCACACTATCTTTATTTGTATGTACAATTGCTACATTTGCATAAATGATGTACATTTGCATATAGAATGCCACATTTGCATAAATAATGTTATGTTCTTTGTATGTAAATTAACTTTCTCAACAATGATTTCTTTTTAATCCATCATTTCCAAAGTTCCTATACCTGTTTAAATTTGGTGTTCTCTGTTATCTCCAATGTAAAGGACTTTAGCTATAAAATGTAAAACATTTTTCCTAAATCAATTCTACATTGTGCTAATCAATAAAAGAATTATTTTCTAATGTACTTTTGTTGAATAACAGTTACGGTTGTTGACTATTCCAGGTTCCTATTCTTTATTTACAAGCATTGGGAACTTGTAACTACATATACATGTCCTCCTGACCTAGGAGGTTCTGTGGGTAACCTTCATGATGGGTGCTGAGAGAGGGCAGTAACCCTAGCTTCTAAAGGAGCCAGAATAGGTAGAAAAAAAAAATAAAAAAAGCCTGAACATCTGAATACATTAAATGCATCTGAAAAATATTACTGAAAATGGTGCTAAGTTCAAAACCTACCATAACAATACTTGTAGTATTTCCAAAACAAAGTGATCTCTTGCTTCTCTTAGAAATTATATGTTGCTCACCTCAAATTCCCAACAGGGATAGCTCACAATTAGAAAAGACAATTAGATAATCAAATCTTAATTAGCTTTTTAATGATAGCAAATAAGCAGTGTTTTATTTTTTTTTTTAAGAGCTAACATTCTAAGGATGAGATCCAGCAGAAAGTATGGTGGTATGCTTGCCCCTGAGCACAGCGCACAGCAGACTCTCTCTATGAGAGCACACATTCTCATGAGGAAGCAGATGTGTGCTAAGTTAATGTGATTTATTTTGCCTTTTCTGAAAAATAAAAAATGGTCTTTCAGTAGTTGCTAAGGAAACATATTAGAGTTTAAGACATAAACTAAATTGCAGATCTTGGAACACTTGCCTAACATATATCAAGATGAATAGGAGACACAGAAGTAGATAAATACATGAGACCTCACTTCGCTTTAATGACATTTTCCTTACTATACTTGTTTCTAAGGATACTGAATTCCAACAGTGTCTCCTGAGTCCTTCCCAGGAGTGAAGCAGGACTGCCACCTTGGATTTTCCGGTGGCTTCAGTCTGATCCATATCAGACTTCGGAGGCATTGTAAATACAATTATTATCATAGTTTACTTGATGTGGTGAAACCAATGTTTCAAGCCAGCTCCCCATCAAGAGCTGAAAATACAAGCTCTGACCACAGTATGACCTTTATCTAAGACCAATCACTGATTAGAAACTGGCTTTCCATTCATTCCTCTGCTAACAGACATAAAATGTCTGTTTTATTTGTCCTTCTTTCCCCCCTGTGGTATTCATGCTTTCTATTTAAAAACTAAGGCAAAATTCTTAATTCTTCCAATAGCACATTGTCTTTAGAAGATGTTTTCTGTAACCCTCCTGGTTTCAGACCTGCCCCTGATAGCCCATCTCCTACTATTCACCACGCCTCCAACCGGGTTCTAGTTACATTCGAAAGCTCCACCCCCACAGAGTAACAAGGAAGTCGCTGATTGGACTATCACACTGACGTATTTTGGGGGGAGTGGTTTATGCCCCAGGTGTTTTTACCTGTTGGGGGAACAAAGGGGAATTCATTAAATTCAAGATGGCTGAACAAGGAAACTCTGCTGTCTAATTTTTACCCTTCCACATGGGTAGGTATTTCAGTGGCCACTCTCTTCTATCTCTTCCTATCTATTTCTAACTCCTATTTCCAGAAGAACCCTTTCTTTAACGTTGGCGCAGGCGGCCAACAGTTTTCCTACACTATACCCTTCAAAACAGTTTAGTTTATAAGTTGCCTTTGTTTGAAAAAATACTTGTTCAATTGTATGACATCTATGTGGTATATCATAATAATGGTCATAATGTCCAATCTCCAAATTTTGTTTCTCCAACACTGAATTGGGGTTGGAAACTTGACAATGTGACTTTAATACACATAATGGAATGGGTGCTTTTGTTCACTACTCATGGAAGACTTAGCTGCCATGTGAATATCTGGGCTATGATAAAGGCTGGCGAACTTCATATGGACCAGATGAAGCCTCCGTTATCTAAGTTGCTAAGAGCCTTATGGTGGTAGTCACTTCCACATATGGATGAGATATTGAGTAGACACGAGCTTGTTTTATGGGAGTCCAGACCAGCTGACCAATCAACAATTTACAAACTAAATAAATGTTTGCAATCTTATAAGACATGGAACATTTGTTTTGTTATTATTGCTGCTGATTTATTTATTTAAAGGAAAAAACCTACCTTCTATACTTTTCCAATAACTAGAACAGGTGTAAGCGTATGACTTATGGCTGGGGTAAAGGTCCATGGATTACTAACAGCCATGGCATCATCAAATAGTCTTAATTTATGAATTAATGGCAAACATAATGTAGATGCAATATATCAACTAATACTTTTCTAAAATAAAATAGCGTTGACTATGGGATCCTGACCAAAGTAAAGCTTATAAAGTCATGTTAAATATATTTTACTTAGGGAGAAGCACTAATAAGCTAAACTATGGTCAGCCAATGGAGTCCCAGTGGTCCATACAAAAGGGAATAATGTTACATGCATTCTACACGGAAGGAAGATGACAGCTATAAGCTCTGCAAATATTGCTTGACTATAGTTAATTCAAACTGGATCTACACATTTGGTTAGCATTCCTATTACCAAACAATGCTCCTGACTGGATGTAGGTGAATTACGTCTTCTACATTTCATTCATTCATTTCCACTCCAAGAAGAGAAATGGCCTTTATGTGGTTCTATTTAGTCACAGCCCATGTGTGGAAAACTGTGACTGTAAGAATCAAAATTTAATCATGGAATAAAAATCTCTCTAGATATTTTAAACACCAAGGGATTTGCTTTGGGACTTTGATAGAAACTATGGAAAGACCATGTAGATGAATTGTGGATGATCACATAATCCAGAACGGGGAACTACTGTCACATTTACAACAGAGGAAGAGAAGGAAGGTCATTATCAAATCTTAAAATTGGCCTTAAGAGATGAGAGGGTATACCACTAGGCAGGAAGAGAAACTATGCACAAAGGGCAGGTCTACTTATCTCTAAGAGCAGGAGATGAGGTACAAAGGTATCCTGCCCTTCCTATGTAATCTGCCCTGTGAGTTCACTTGGTACTTTCCACAGCTCCAGACATTGGCAAATACATTAAAATATAGTTCCATGAAGACCTTGAAGTCAGTGAGCAACAATCAGGTATCACAATGAAAAAAAAAATAGAAGAAAACCAAACTGTTCAACAAGCAGAGCCCTGGATATGTGACATCATGTCCTCAGCAGAAGGCAAACAATTCCAGTAACATATTTAAGCAATTGGCCAAGACAGATGACATAAAATATGTGTATTTCTTGCTCATTCAAATCCTTTTAAGAAATCTTTTAATTTACAAATGTTACAAGTATCTTAAACTGAAAGTTAATATCTAGAATGATGGGTCTCATGAAATACAGAGATAGTTCACGTGCACTGCAATAACCATTTGGTAATTCCTGACTTTATTATTGCGATAAAACTAGTTCAGTCACAGTATTTTTATACAGAGAGGTTAAGGTGCTAAAGCAGGCTAATTTCTTTTCAAAGCATATGACATGGAGTAAAAGCAAAACATGGCAGACTGAGTGATTAGGTATTAGATACTGAAATACAAGTTATCAGAATTTTCTAATATGTCAAAATTGTATGCTATTGTTTCTTATTATTTCTTATTATTCCCTTCTGTTTAGAGTCAACAAAAAGTACTGACAGGGAAGATATTGGTCACTTTGTCTTTGTCTTTGGGGATCAAATCTACTTCCTGTGTCTTTGGTGTTTACTTTTTAATATTAAGTATTACTTTCTCACTCTTTCAATGTTATATTTTCTAGTATTTACCATAATAATTAAACAGTGCTCTTGCTCTTGAGATTCTATCCACATCTATATTGTTTTCCAAAATGTATTATTTGGCAATGTTTATCATATGCAACATCAAAAAACAATAGAATGATACATTAAATGAAAGATACCTTTGTGTGTGCGTTGCCTTTGGGCATTATAGGTGAAACGTCATTCACAGATTTAAATGCTTTTATTAAAGTGGAGAAGCACCTTAGGTAGGTTTTAAACTTCAAGCTTTGTTGAAAACCTTCCATTTCATCTATCTGATGAATACTAAACTGCCTTTAATAAGTCACTCTCGTTTTTTCCTCCAATGGGATAAATCCTTTCCTGTTTGCATTTGTGTTGTTTTTCCCGAGGAGCTGTGTTATCAAGAGACAATCAGATGTGGTCTTTAGTCTATTTTCCTTGAAGAGTGTTGGAATGCCTGAGGAATGCACAAGGCCTTGAGAGTACACAGCAAAGTTTATTGCCAACTTAAAACTTCCCTTTCTTTATGGCTCTAACAGGGGAGATAAGACTGCAAGTCAGTTATTTCACAAGGAAAAAAGGACTAACTTCTGAAGATGTTTTTCCTCCCATCTTGACCAAATTTTCCTGATAAAAATTGGCAGAGTTACATTCAAAAGGTGTAAGAAATATACTCTCTGGATGAATTTTTTGTTTGTGGCTGGTAGATCTTTTCTTCTTTCTAATAGGAAAGAGGCCCAGTGGGAAATCCCTGGCCGAGTGTCTGGTTTTGTAAAACATGCAACAGTAACTGGTAATCTCTACATCTGCTATTTATTTGACAGGTCTCCCAAGGCCCATGAAGTGGAAATTTCAGAGAATCCCTAAACAAACTCACAGGCTCCACTGAAAGCCAGAAAGCATTTTTATCTTTAATATAAGTGTTAGGTTTAAATTAATCATTAGCACAAAGGGCACTAATGCAGTCCCTTCCATAAGTATATCATATGAAATTCAAGATGGACACAATATTGTATTTAAAAAGGAAAGTTATTTACACATTGAAATCAGGCCTTCTCAGCTCTGGGAAAAGGCAACAGCCAAAGAAAATTTGCTGCTGCTCAAAAGTCCACCCAGGGTGGGGCAACATTTTGTAGGGAAGAAAGGGAGGAAGTGGAAGACACCAGGAAAGAATTCAGATATTTGAGTACTTTTGAGGATCTGACAACTAGAATCCTAGCACATTGTTTATATCAATTAGACACTGTATCATTAAAAAGGAAGATCTTTAGAAATAATTGGTGCTTCACAAGGCTTGGGTTTTAAAAAGCCATTTAAATGGTTTATTTTGTAAATTATATACATATTGAGCAATAGGTACTGGGTATAAAGTAGAACATAGCACACTGCTAAATTAAATATGAGCTGAATGGATTTCTTGACCCAGCAAAGATCTCAGTTTATTGATATAGGAGCTTAAATTGTCATATTCTAAATAAAAGCACATATCTAAATCTCACTGTGCAAACTATTCAGCATTACTGTCTTCTACAGCAGACTTGGTAAATGGCCCATGGATTGTTAGTCCCTATTCACAGAAGGGAAGAAACAGCAAAAGCAGATTATTCCACAGGGTATCAGCTAACCTTTGAGAGGACTGAATTGATGCCCATGATAATAACTTATTTTAAGGGAAACTCCCCAAACCAAGACACTGCCCCTTTAAAATGTGATTTTTAAACAAA
>NW_022196910.1:37073867-37134582 GCF_008632895.1 Mastomys coucha
AAAGTATTTATCTTGTGATTTTCATGACATGGAAATATCTACAGCAAGTCAGAAGGGAGTAACATAGACTGAAATGCCAAAGTCACTGGTACGTTCAGTGCCAGATGAATGATCAGCAGCATCTATTGTGTGTGTATCTCTAAGACTCTTTCCCATTTTCTGGTCTGATCAGGTGGTTGTTGAGTGAATGCCTGCATCAAGATCCTGGAAGAATCCTCTTTACATGGCAGTAGGACAGCATTAGCCTGTTGAAGAATGTTAGATGATTCTCTCTGAAAGTAGTTTTAAAAGTTGGCAAAGACACAAAATGTAAAATTTACGGGAAGTATTAACCAGCTAAACATCTGTTGAAGTTTTCATTCAATTAAAAGCAGAGCTTCTCATAAAGCCTCAATTTGGCTTCCTCAAAATGTCATGGCTCAGTGGTGGAGTGGGCTTCTGCTATGGATTTGATTAAAACCCACAAAGAATTAAGAATTAATGACACCACATAAAGCCAGCATTCAATGAACGGATGGTATACAATCAGACACTGTGATATACAAAAAGGAATAAGATGAGAAATCTGCATCAATTCAGACTGAAAAGGGCATTTGCTGAAGAGAAAGAAACACACAGCTAAGAGACACCTCTAAAGTCCTCTATAAAAATGCCTGAAGCCCAGCCAAAAACAAGAGATCATCAACATAGTACAGAGTATATGCTATAGAGACAGCAGAGATGAGGGAGGGGCTATAGATACCCAGCTTCTATCAATACGTATGATACAAGGTTTATTACTAATTTACTCACAGTCCCAGAGCTGAGTCAAATCTCCCAGGAACCAGAGCCTCTCTAAACCAAATGAACCAGAATCCCCCATTAAAACAATAACAACAAAACCATGCAATATTCCTTTGAGAATGAAAATCCTTGTGCATATAAAATGAGTCAGTAAGTTAAGTGATACATATATGGACAACATAGCTATACATATAAATGTGTATGTATGTAACACAAATATAATTTTAAAGTCAAATTTGCTATCTTAAGGTTATATCTATATCTATCATCTGTCTATCTATCTATCTATCTATCTATCTATCTATCTATCTATCTATCTATATAATGTCAAAATGGACTTTGGAAACTTCATTAAAAATTCCAGGGTTTGGGGCTATGTACAACTGCAATCCCAGTATTGGGAGGTGAAAGTTGGAAGATTACTGTTATTTTCAGGCCAGTCTGCTATTATGTTTAATGAAATAATTGGAGAGAAGAGAAAAGGCAAAAGAAGTTACCAAAATAGTTTGTGTATTAAGAATTGCAACTACACTTTACTTACATCATAAAGTTCTTTTAAAATGTTCATGAAAACATCTATGCATGTAACATTGTACATACTGAGCAAGGTATATTCAGAAACACCCACACATGCACACACACATACACACACACACACACACACACAAACACATCCGTGATAACTAATTGAAAAAGAGGCCATGAATTTGAAGGAAAGCAAGGAAGATTTAGAGTTAGGAAGGGAAAGGGTCAAATGTAAATGTAACCTCAAAAATTCACTTTTTAGGGGCTAGAGAGATGGCTCAGTGATTAAGATTTCCTGCTGCTCTTTATGGACCACTCCTATTTCACTGTATTCACAAGTATTTGGAAAATCAATACCTTGGAATATAACACCCTCTTCTAGACTCCTGGAACAATTCTTTGACAACAAGCACATATTTATAAATAAAAAAGAAAACCTATTTCAATAATCATGTTTAAGAATTAGTGATTAATTTAGTTTTTATAAACAGGATTAATCATTTTCTAACCAAGGAAAATGTAAACTGGCTTAATGTTGACTTTAAAATAATCCTAGTGTGAATTACAGTCTAGCCTCAATTATTACAGGCTTAAACTTTATGGATTGACTTACTTTAATAGACTTTTTAATTGGGAGATTTTTGACAATTAAAAGAATACTCATAGATGTACCAAGCAGCTTTGACTCTGATGTTTCCAAGAATTCAGAAAAACTTATTTATCATGATTGAATAAAATATGTATGCTATTTTAGCTTGCTCATTCATTACCATAAACACATAGTATTTATAAAATGTACCAAAAGTTGCACAAATATAGGCTTGTAACAGTTGTTACCACTTGTAAATAAGTAGCAAAAAGAGGGTGTGCTTGTGCATGACGACATTAAGACTTAAGAGGTGGCCAGGCATGAGGCTCATTGGTCTGAAGTGAGCCCAGGCTACAGAATAGGGCTGTCTCAAAAATACATGAAAGTGTAATATCACATCACAACTGAATGTAATTAAGCCTATTTCATACTAATTTGGTTTTTTTTGTTGTTATTTGAATTTGTTTTTAGATACTAATTTGTAATTGTTTTGTGTTGTACAGTTGGAATACTGATTAATTTTGTATATATACTACATGGTAATTTGCCAGGATAATCTAGAAGAATTACAATATAAAATGTAATTTTCTCAATTGGCAAGCAAAATCTTCCATAATCTGCCCTTATTTAATTTTTAGCATTGGGGTAGATGTGCAATGGAGATTAAAAATCAAAAATAATTTTGGAGTGATGCTCAACAACTTTGTAATTATTTCAGTGTCAATATTTCATGATTTTACTAGTCTACAGTTTGGATTAGTCTATGTGCAAGGCCAGGTTCGCATTCCATTTCTGTAAGAAAATTCTAGGCCTTCCATAATTAAACAGATCACCTGTATCTGAGTTTTAAATCAAACAAACCAGCAGAAACAAGGAGCCCTAAGACCTTTGACCACATCTTAAATAGTGATGGCTTTCATTTCCTAAACATACTGCTGCTCTGTTATTTTAAACCTAAGGTAGTATGGAATGACACATTGCTCTAAGAGCCCCTACTCATTTGTTCATTCATGCAGTCCCTTCATGTGCACACACTGATTGGCAGGTGGCATAATATTTAAGTTTGAATGAGACAAAACATTCTTCACCTTTGTTTTTCCCAAGTGCATAGCTTTGCTTTAATTTTGTGTTATTTGTGTTTTTATAGTCATATAAAAATATTATTATTTCTTTTTTTAATATAACAAGAGGGAGTTGTCACCTCATAATAATTTCTTTTATTTCTAGTTTAAATTACAGAAAACATAATGCAATATATATATAGCAGAATGCTTTTCAAATATTTGTTGTAGATTTCCTTTTCTAAAAATAATTGTTTTATACAATAAAAGCTGTTACTTTGGATTTAACCATAATCTAGAATTTAAACCACCGAAGTAGTATGCCTCATTTCTATGGACATAAGAAGCACAATAAGGAATGAAAACAGTTGATTTCAGGGACACTGGATTTACAAAAGCATTCTGTTGAATCATTGTATCATTGTTAATAACCTTTTCCAACCTAGCCATGGGATAATCTCCAGTCACAAGCAGGCAACAAAGCAGATACCAAAGTTAAATACTACTGCTATACTTTGAAAATTATATTACTTGAGAACTGAGCTTGAAACTTAGTGGAATATTATTATTTTTATGCATCGGTATCTATGCTCCGTGTACCTTACTCCGTGCCTTTATTGCCCTACATCTCTTACTGCCCTCCATCATTTCTTTTACAGCTCCAACTACAAGCATATGACTTGGAGGGGGCCTACAACACCTGCCTTATTGCCCAGCTCCATGAGACTTTTCTGAACATTGAATACAGGCCGTGTTCTTCCACAGAAGTAACTGATGTGTTTTGGGTGACAGGTATTTTTGTTACTGATATTAGGTTGAAGGTGAAGTCGTTATATGCCATAGTTTCTCAGAGGGGGAAAGTGCACCAGGTATACACACTTGGACCCATTTGCTTAAAGTGAAGATCTAAAGAAAACATTACACAAAGATGAGTTAAGGCTTTTGGATAAAAACAATTTTGCAGCCATCATAAATACACCCTACTTTCAGGTTACTGGAGGTTTTTTGTTTATTTGTTGTTTGTTCATTTGTTTTTGTCCGCAATCCTCCCCCCTCCACCATGACAACATACTTCTCTTTCTGGGGCTGAACTCAAAGATTATACACACTAAATACTTGTCCTACCTTGGAGCTATGCTGTACTCCAATTCCCTTTATGATTGAAGTCCCTATAGAAAGAGCCTAAGAAATGCTTGATGGTACAATACTAGAATTGTAAGGAAAAAAATGATCTACAATAGTACAGACATGACAAAGAGTGTGCAAGTATGATAACCGTAAATATGTTTGCATGACCATTTAGCCTCAGTTGTCTTAGTTATATAACTCTACCTGACCAGAAAAACTATATGTTCAGTTCACATCTACACATTTTGTTTTTGGAGTCTAAATTCTATTTTGAGATATTAAAAAAGTCCATTCCAGCTGGGATTCATGCCACTCCAATGATTTTGATAATATATTTAATTTTCCTAACAGCTGAAGAAATTATGATATTGTGCCTATACAATATTCATAGAAATTCATGTACAAATATCATTACAAAATCATCAACATTTTTCTTTTCATAGGATCATATTAGGTCATAGGTGATGTTGCAAATGGTGGCTGTCCGAGCTCCGTAAAGGATATGACTCTAGAAGGAAACGCATATTGCATTTGCAAGGGTTTCAATGAAGAGCTATTTTTATTTAAAAGATAAATTGCAGGTTAGTCTGACTTTTCTCTCTGACCACAAGGTATTACTGTACCTATTTTGTAGATAAAGAAGCTGAGGCTGAGTGAAATTATCTTGAGCAAGATCAAAAAAATAAACATCTCAGTTTAAATACTATTTCTACCCATTTTCTCTGTACTGAACAATGGACTCTGGGATTTGTTTTCACTTTTAATTTTTTTAATATAACTTGTCACATAGTTTCATAGGAGAGCCCAACATATGCACTGGGAAATACTCTTAGAAGGATATACTGGATATTTCTCTGAGATACAATGAACAGAAAATAGTAGGAAATATTCATTTATCAATCAATTTTTGTGATTGCTAAGAACATCATCAAAGAACACATGTGCTTTCATGACAAGTAGTATTCATATAAAATCAGCAAAAATATTACTCTAAAATGGATTAAGTGAGCAATCACTAAATTTGTTGAGATAGTAAAGGTCAAAACAGAACCAGTATATATTCTTTTGTAATTGTATTACATAGCCCTAAGTCTTTGTACCTTTGTTTCTTTGCATCTAACAAATATATTTGGATCCATTTTGGTAAACGATGCCCATTTGGAAACCATTTCACGTGAAAAGCTTCCAAACTCTTCAGTGAATCACAATGTATTTATCCCACATGAAGTCATAAACCATATGTCAGTTTCAATACTTTCTTGAGACATATGTTCTTGGCTTTATACTCCATTTACAATATAGTCTTTTTAATATTTATGTTTATTATCCAATATGTAATTAGAAGTCTATGTGGAAATAAGCAACTTTGAATATAAATTTTTTTGGAACATCTTGCTGACAAATATGTAGTTTTTGACTGCTACTTACATACAATAGTCTGTTATGTTCCAAAGTAATGAAACATGAGAAAATATTCTAAAACCTACTGTCAGCCACAGTCTATAGCTTCTGCATAAGAATACTTTATTTATGGTTTTCCTACCACTTTGTGTTTTGCACATACACAGGCCACCAACCTCATTCAGCTCCTTGCACTGAGAAAGATCGTAAATAGCTATTCCCAAGTTTGTGATACAGAGGTAATGTCAGAAGGATATTAATTTAATAATTAAGTTAATAATTTTTGATCCTGTTTACCTGCCCAGTATCACACTTGTGTCAAATATACTGATAAATTTTTCATTGCCAAAGATTTTATAGACCTAAGAAGTAGAAACCAGTGTCTTTGAGTTTTGAAAATAAAAAAAAGAAAGAAAAAAGAAAGAAAAGAAAAGAAAAGAAAAGAAAAGAAAAGAACTAAGTCTCATCAACCAGAGCTGTTCTGTAGAGCTGTGTGTACAAATATGTCAGTCAGGCAGAGAGAGAACTGATAACCAGGCTGTGATCTAGAAAGACAGAGAACTTAAAAGATTTCAGTGCAGATGTCAAATAAGCTGGTATGTGATTGACAGTCAAGACTACTCCATTAAAAAATAAAGAGATAATGGAGTCTGGAAGCCTATGTGAAAGTGAAGGAAGACAGGGATAGACCATGAACTGGTGAAAATGTTAAAAATATGCAACTACTAAGACATAGGAGAAGGGGACTGCTAAGCAGATAAACACCTGAATTCTAGGAATTATTTGTTTCCCTCAGGATTATGGAGAGTTTGGTTGCTTCAATTTTACTGAGTAAAAGTAGTTGTCAGGTTTGTAGTATTACAATCCATTTCCTCTGTGGCAAGCACTCCTTTGAATCCTTCCATGCTTGTCCTTATGGGTTAATGTTTTTGTCCTATTCCCCTTCAACACTGGGATCACAAAACTGGTCTAACTTTCAGAACTAACATGTGGAAGTGGTGATTTGGACTCAGGGTACAAGGCTTATTCAGAGTCTGAATAATCTGTAGGTGTTCTCTAGACACTGTCTTTCTTGGTGTGCCATTGAGTCAGAAAAACCAAGCTTGGCTCCTTACATTGATCACACTAATTATAAACTTTGTTGAGAGGATTCAGCTTACAGAAGAGTTTGTAATAGTGATTCAAAGGTTTCCCTGTTCTAAGAACAGGCTTCTGGATTTAGAAAAACCATAGCACAGAACTGGAGCTAACTAGAAAACCTACTGGAATAAAACCTTGCTTGGTCTGTCCGCCCTAAGCTCCTTCTTCTCCCTCCCTTCCTCCCTCCCTCCCTCCCTCTCCCTGTCCCTCTCCCTCTCTCTCTTCCTCTCTCTCTCCCTCACCCTCTCTCTTTCTCCTCACTCTCTACTTGGCACTGTTTGTTGACTCTAATTTCTTTCATGCTTGCTTTTATTATGCTTAATTCTGTTCTAATGAGTGAACAGGCTTTCTCTGCTTCAGGCCCACCTGAATCCAGGACACTTGTGCTCCAGTATTTTCACAGAGAGGGAAGGCAAGTGGTATAATTTGCACTAGGAATTTATGTTTCTTCTACCCAGAAAGTACTCTAATATTGAGGCTTACGGAAGTGATAAATAAGACACATATTTGGGAACTATACTCACACAAGCTAAGGAAACTTTAGCTTTAGGCAAAGGTCTAGTGCAGAGGTTAAAAATGATGCTGTGTTCTAGCTTAACTCAGGTTTCCTGGTGATGAATACCCAGAACCATATTACCAGGTTCATTTTTGGCATCCATGTTTGTGGGATGGTCATTGATGTTTAATATAATGTCTCTGAAAATTCAAGCTAACTGCTGTTCTAAAAAATAAACATATAAGTTCTAGAATTTTGACAAAACTTGTAAGAATAATAAATCTATTAATTTGAATATATAATCTTGTTTAATTATATGATAGAGTACATAAACAAAAATGTTAACTAAAAACATTTGAAATAAATATGAAAAGGAAAAACTAAACACTGTATATTTGAATTAATCCAGAAGTTCATAAGGCTTTTGTTTGTTTGTTTGTTTGTTTGAATATTTGGCTGGTTTTTTGTTTTTAGTACTTTTCAAATTGCAGTTGTGTTATACTAATATATTTCAATAGTCTTTTTGAAATTTACAGCTCTTTCTCTCATACATAAAATTAGTTAAAGTAAAACTTGAAGAAAGTTTCTTTGCAATAAAGTAAATTGCCAATGATACAAAGTTATGGAAAAGAAAAACATTTTACCTTGTTCACAACAGTAATAAATGAAAAGTGTTATATCTTGTACTTTCGTCCCAAAGTAACAGCTTTAAATTGTAATTTGTTTTCCTCTTAAATCTAAACTTTTAGATTTCAGTTACTATTAAAAATATCACCAGGTCGCTGTAGATCTGTATTGCATTTTTAAAGACAAAGAAATAGCTTTGTGGGGTGTGTTGTAAAATAGTTTAGAAAGTACTCAAAGATATTTGGACAACACAGGTAGTATCTATGGTCTTTGCTGATAGTAGGCAGGAAGGATGAGAATAAAATTTTCATCCTTGACTTGTGCTCTATGTATTACGTTCCTTTAAGATTTCTTTCTTTGTATGAGAGAAGACCTTCCTTGAAATAAAGCAACATGATAGCATAAACAGTGTTATAGAACATAAGTGTCAGCTCTCATGAAGATAAGTTGCATAGCGGAAATAGGAAAAGGCACAAACATAACAGATACTCCCTGAAATAACTTTGATTCTAAGCCTAAATCCAGTAGGATTGAACTAAGGGAAACCTGGCAACAGTTCTGCTTTGAACTCAGATTTCTAACCATAACCAAGAGAGGGGGAACTCTTCTCTGGAGGTTTATGCACCAATGAAACTGATCTAGAAAAGAAGTCAAAACTCAGACTCAATTTAGGGTATGCCATAGAGTAAACAACAACAACAACAACAACAACAACAATAATAATAATTCAGAGAATATGAGGAAAATTTGGTATAGTGAAGTTAGTGCACCTGTGAGGACTTGGAATGAGCAGTCTCCCAGTGAGCTGCATTTTTCACATCAGCCTTAGCTGACCCTTCTTCTTGCTGATATTCTTTGTGCTAAATCTCCTCTGTGTCCTGAAATTGCCTCTTCTTCTGTCCTTGTGATGATGAAGTTGTGAGTGCAGAGTTACAGAGAGAATAATGACAAAGATAAAGATGCCAAGAGTCCCCCTCATAAGTAAACAAAGCAGCAGACACCAGCCCCATTTGTGTGGAAAATTCAGTGAGATTTTAATTTAGAAGAAAGTGGATGAAAGGAAGATTGTTTCTTCTACTGAGGTCTATCTTCTAGGCTCAGAGGTGAGAATGTCAAAAGATGGTCATGATATCAAAAGAGTAGCCAAGGATCTGTTCTACTATTATACATCATAAGAAACATTAGGGTAAAGATAAGAAAAATGATTATTATGAATAGAAACTGAGTTGGCTACATCATGGGTCCCTGGCAGCTAATGAATGAGTTGTATATTTTGGAAAGTATCTTTAAACTTGCATTTCTTAACATAAAAATATTGGTTTATGATGATTTGCAATCTTTGCTCTTCAAAATTAACATTACATCCTCCCTCTTCCCCATACAAGCAATCATGTTAGACTTCCCATGTGGGTCATTAATATCCACACAGATGTACCCACTGCATTTTATGAGCCTACCTTTCATGAACTTTTTTTTCCAAATAATATTGACTTACCATTGGCCAGTTTTTATTTTCCATGTGAACTGCCAGTTGTATTTGTCTTAGGGGATTCTCCTCCCTTCATGTGGTGACAAGGATGACAGTCTCTAAGTACTCTTCCTGATTTCCTGGCTGCTGTCTCCCTCCTGTATCAGTCCTTCGTCTCCACTTCTGCTGCCTCAAATACTTCTGATCTACTATCTTTTTATTTTAATTTTTTATTAATAATTTTACTCATTTATATTTCAAATGATATCCCCCTTCCTGGTTACCCCTCCACAAACCTCCCATCCTATCCCTCCTCCCCTTTGCTCCCCCACCCATTCACCCACTCCCACCTCAGTATCCTCCTTATACTGGGGCATCAAGTCTTCATAGGACCAAGGACTTCACCTCCCACTGATGCCAGATATGTATCTGGAGCCATGGCTCCCTCCATGTATACTCTCTGGTTGCTGGTTTAGTCTCTGGGAGCTCTGGGTGCTCCAGTTAGTTGATGTTGTTCTTTCTATGTGGTTGCAATCCCCTTCAGCTCCTCCAGCCCTCCCCCTAGATCTTCCATTGGCGTCCCCAGGCTTAGATTATTTTCAGTTTGTACTTTTCCTTAGAACACCATTTCTCAACCTGTGCATCATGGCACCTTTAGGGTTCAAAGAACCTATCAGAGGGGTTGCAGAGTAAATACTTTGCATATCAGATATTTATATTACAACTCATAATAGTAGCAAAATGACAGTTAAGAAGTAGCAACAAGGGGCTGGAGAGATGGCTCAGCGGTTAAGTGCACCGACTGTTCTTCCGAAGGTACTGAGTTCAAATCCCAGCAACCACATGGTGGCTCACAACCATCCACAATGAGATCTGATGTTCTCTTCTGGGGTGTCTGAAGACAGCTACAGTGTACTTATATATAATAAATAAATAAATCTATTTAAAAAAAAAGAAGTAGCAACAAAATAAATTTATGGTTGGGGGTCACCACAACATAAGGAACTATATTAGAAGGTCACAACATTGTTTTCATTTTTGTTTTATTTTTATTTTATTTTATTTTATTCAGAGGGGAAACTGAGAAAGGAGATATCATATGACATGTAAATAAAGAAAATATCTAAATAAAAAAAAGGAAGATTGATACTCACTGCCTTAGAGAATGTAGCAACTGAAATGCATTTAAATGTTTTATATATATTTATGCATTTAAATTACATATATATATATATATATATATATCACTGATGATTCTGTCATTAGTAAATATAGTGTTAACTCTTGGTTTTCCAATTCTACATCCAAATATTCATTCAAGATACCTGCTTAATCTCTGAGAAACATTAGCAAATAGTATTTATTTCCTCTTGAGGTGCTGATGCTTATGCTGCTAAGTCCGGTCCTCCTACACCCTTCTTCGTCTCCTTTCTTGGCATCTCTATCCTTCCAAGCAGTTGAACTACTATCTTGGTATCCTCATCGACTTCTTTCTTTTTGTATTCTACATATGCACTGTCAGCAAATTGAAACCATGTGTCAGCTTACATTTAATGTGTTTTTATAAAGCTCACTTTGGCTAAGCAGAAAGTAGACTGAGTGGAAGCAGGGAACTAGGAAGCTATCAATATAATCTAAGGGAAAATCTTGGTGGTTTGGATACAGATGATAGGAGTGGAAGTGGAGAGAAGTAGATGAATACTGGTCATATAAAGTCAGCAAAGTGGATAGTTTATCGTCTATAATAAACCTCTCTATGTCCTCCAAGTTTTAGATAATTATAAAGCTTTTTGGGGGAGTCAAAAATCCAAATTAATTCTGACAGGCAATAAAATTCATTGTTACATTATGGATACAAGGCAAGGGCCCAATACTAAAAGGATCTAAATATAGCCCCCACTCCGTACACACCAAAGAGGAAAGGGGAAGATAGGTTAGGGGAGAGAAGGAAGCAGCTAGAGAGCGTTTGATGAGTGGGTAAATAAGTCTGTTTATTTCCTCCTTAAAACTGTTTACTGAATTTTTTTTTTACATTTTCAGTTTTATTTTAAACTCTTCACATTAAATGAAATATAACTATAACCATTACAGAGCATTACCACAATAATGTGCACAAAACTCTTAAAATAAAAAAAAAATGAAAGAATACAATCTTCAACAAGTTAAATGCCACTTTACTATGTAAACAAAGATAAAATAAAACCCTGATGCTAGAAAGTATCTATTCAGAGGTAAATACAGGTATAAAAACATTTAAACGTGAACCTTACTGACAACCAAGCACACTATTTGTGACAGAGGACACTCACTGGTACTCCACATTGATAATGCTTCAGAGTCCTTTTAAAATCACAGCCATCTCTGGTTCATGACACGGCACAATTCATAAGGCAAAGATAGAAGCCTTATCATCTAAATTTGAGATAGTCAGTTCATCTAGATTCTCAGAAAAAGAAAGAAAGAAACCAAACAAAGCAAAGCCCATGAGCTTATTTTAATTTCAGTACACTCCTGTTAATTGTCTTACATATTCCTCCTATTAAACAGTTCAAAGCCTTCATTTGATACCTTATTAAATTATAAAAGTAGTTCAAGTGTATTATCTGAGCCATATACACTTACAATGCACTCCTAGGTTCGCAATGACTGTATTTTAAGAATTTTCAAGTTGACAAACCAGAAAGTGGGATAGTAGTGATCCACCTTTTGAAATACATCTAGTTTTGTATACAAGAAACTATGATAAAATTTAAGATATAAATGTAGCCTTACCATATTGCTTGATTCACTGATTTGCTTAAATTGGTATTTTTAAATTTTTAAAAGAGTTCTACTAATATAAAAATAGCAAAAAGTGTCTTTCCTTTTATCATGAAATTGAGATCAAAAGGCGAATTAGGTGGACATAAAAGGTCACAATATAATTAAATTCCACTTTCAGTGGCTATGCATCATAATTGATGCTTTCATGTGAGCCTTCCTATGGGAAGGAGTAGGGAATATTACTCCTCTTTTTATCAGATATATGTATTTTGTTTAAAAGGAAGCATCAATAAGTGTTTCTAGATAAGACCTGGAGGAAAAAGACAAATCATCTGCACACACACACACACACACACACACACACACACACACACACACATTCTATATAACTCAGGAATAAAGGTTTATATTGACAGGAAAATGTCTGAGAACATTAACAATATAAAATATAAACCCTTATAGGAGAACCTCTTAACCAAAATACTTTCTTTCTATATAACAAGGACTCAAACAGAGTCCTTGTTATATAGAGTCTTTTGTTTCAAAAAGAAAACAAAATGGCTTTCCTTAGCTCTTCTTCTGTCAGGATGCACCACCCTGTCTCTCTCTCCTCTAGTGTACTACAGGTTACTAACACATTAGTCAGTTATTCTTCCATAACCAGAGTGGTTAATGACATGAAACAGTAACACAGGAAAAACAACTGTGGGAATAAAAGTAGAACATTGGATCAACTGTTCCAAAAATGCTTTGTTCCTCATTCTCAATGTTTTAAAATACTTAGACATTTTAGAGCAGAGGTTCTCATCCTGTGGGTCACAATCATTTGAAAAAACATTTTCAGTGGTTTTTCGGAACAAAGACACTGCTCAGTAGTAAAGTTACAGATATCAAAGAGCAAAAAAATATAAATTTATGGATGGTAGTTCTTATGATTGCCAGAAAGGTGTGTTTCTCAGTGTTTATGACCCACAGGTTGAAAACCATTTTTTTAGGGGATAAAAATATTTCATATTAAGTTCCAGATTTTTGGATACTTCTTTAGAACATGAAAATCTACAGAGGTCAAAACTTTGTGGGTGAGTACTGACTTGGAGCTCTCGACCCCAGTCAATCAGCTCTGCTCTCCTCTGCTCCTTACTGCTCAAGACAAAAATCTTCTCTGAGTTTTGCAACTTTTGTGAAGACACTGGAGATCTCTTCCTGGAGTTACCATCTGTAGGTGGTAGTACTGGTTAAAATGCTGAAGTCCCAAGGTTTTTTTCCCCTTCTAATTAAATATGCAATGGCTTTACTATCATAAGATTGTTTTCCAATGCCATATGACTGAGATCTTCATATTAAAATGGCTTATCAATTGAAGTAAGAGTTAACATAATGTAACAGATATTGTGTTTTTCCTAACCTTTTTGGTGACATCTGAACTTTACTCTGAATCTCATTTTAGGGATAGAAATCTTCTTCCCAGGTTCTGCTCATAACTGCCATGCTTAGAGAACAGTGACAACATCATCTGGTTAATCATGTGGAAAAGGATCTGGGAATTTACTGGGAAAACTTCCAACATCAACAACCAAAAGCTAACTGCAGCAGTGTCTGTGAGTTGAGGGGTATGGAGGAAGTGAAGGGGTTTGCAAACCCATAGGAAGAACAACAATAACAACTACCTGTACCCCTTAGGGCTCCCAGGGATTAAACTATCACCCAAAGAGTACACATGGAGGGACCCATGGCTCCAGCCACACATGTAGCAGAGGATGGGAGGAGAGGCCCTTGGTTCTGTGAAGGCTTGATTCCCCAGTATAGGGTAATGTTAGGTTGCTGAGGCAGGAGTGGGTATGTGGAGGAGCACCCTCATAGAAGCAGGGGGGGAAAGGGTAGGATGGGGGTTTGTGGAGGGAAAACCGGGAAGGGTGACAGCATTTGAAATGTAAACAATTAAAATAACCAATAAAAATAAATAAATAAAATAAAAACTATTAAGTATGGAGGATGCTGAAGTTCTGGCCCACAAGTCAATCAGATCATGCATTTTAGAAGGGAATGCAGGATAGGACATGGAAGTAGGAGGAAGTAGAACCACACGTGGATAAAAGGAACTCAGCCTGTGCCATCTTTACTATTTTCTGCTCAAGATGGGTAGCACCCAGTGTCTGGTTCTCTTTAACTCTATTAATGTAACTGCAGAGAAAAGATCAGATGCACTTTTCATTTTAATATGAAAAATTAGAACCATGTCTTTTAAAGGTGTAGATGTTGTCTCTCCAACCCCAGCTGGGCCTTACTTAATGTACAAGTTATTCTTCCCAGCAAATTCTGTTAATGAAACATAATATCATTGTAATGATATATATGCATAAATATATGAATAAATAATATGAATTTAACCTAAAACTTGCTTAAGTCCATTAAGTGGTTTTCTTTTCCTATGTTTGTATGTCCATGTTTTAAGGCTGACTACTTTAATAATTTGGATAATAACATACATTTATTTAAGCTGATCTATCTTACTTTTCAAATACAAGTTTTCTTATAAACAAACTGGATTCTTTCTAGTAGATACACTATTGACCTCTGGGAACTGCTATTTATCTCTAATATAAGCACAGTAATATTGCAGACTTTGCTTCCTTAACTTTTATATTTACTATTTGTGAATGGGGGTTCACCTTATGTATGGTATGTTAAACCTGTACATGACTTGTGCTGGGGAGGCCATTGTAGGATGCCCAATCCCCTGGAACTGGAGTTGCAGACAGTTGCAAGTCACTATGTGGGAACTGAACCTGGATTCAATAAAGGCAGCTTAACCACTGAGCTATCCAGTCCCAATAGTATGGGCTTTGGCTGGGTCCTCCTTTCTTAACAATCTCAATTACTATGCAGTTCATATTTAGTTGCAGAAAAGTTCTATCAGAATGGCAAATGCCCATGGAAACATTCATTTTAGCATTCTCTACAAACTGAAAACGACAACAACTACAAAATGTGCTGTGTGGTATGAGCTGTAGCTGGTCATCTATCTCTCTCCTGAATTTATTGAAGATCCCAGTTTCCTTTCTGGTGCCATGATATTCCTGTGAATTTAATTTTGTATATTAAACCTATTGCTATACTATATAATAAAAAACCCTACAATATGGAACAAACTCTTTTAACTATATTAGAATCTAAGCCAGTATTCTTCACAAAGGTGCATCCAAGAAGACAACAGTTCCTATCTTCCATTAACAGTGAATGATTATTATGAAAGTCAAGATACAGGCATCAGTATTTCCATATTAATTTAGTTAGTTGTTTAATTTAGTAGGCATTAAAACTCTACCATTTTCTTTCTTGCTTGCTATTTATTATTTGTACCTGTGTTAAATACATGTGTGTGTGTGTGTGTGTGTGTGTGTGTGTGTGTGTGTGTGTGTGTGTGCGTGTATTGTGTGTGAGATATGGTGGCTGGTATATGTGAGTGTGCAAGTGCACATACATAGGCATTGAGAGGTCAGTGCAGAACTTGGGTGGCTTCCTCTAATGCTTCCTTCCTTATAGCTCACTCTGTAGACCAGGCTGGCCTTGAACTCAGAAATCCACCTGCCTCTGCCTCCCAAGTGCTGGGATTAAAGGCGTGGCCACCACTGCCCGGCTACCTGCCTTATATCTCTGAGAGAACTCCTTAACACTGAACTAGTAGGTCACAGTTTTTTATGAAAGGCTGAAAATCTTTGCAAACAAGCTCTTGTGGCCTGGCTGTCCCCATGTCCCTAAGGAGCATGACCACATCTGGTCATTTTATTGAGGTACTAGGGAATTGAACTCACATCCCTATGCTTACTCATCGAGTCCCCCTTCTTTTCATTTTACAGAGTAAATGTATGTTATGTATTTTTACCAGCAATAACCAATTCATGGATATATTAATCATCATCTTCCTCACTTTTCACTGGAATAAGTAAATGAGGCTTACTCATTTTATATTCTTCTCAAAATCCATAGCTCATGACTGAAATGAAATCTTGAGTTCTCCTCCTCTCTGAATTTATGGAAATCTTTGTCCATGACTCAAGTAACTCTTATAACCAGGATTACAAACATACAGCATGTAGTCACTAATATACTTTGAATAGTCTCCCTATGGATTGTAGGCTTTTCCATGAGCCCTGGTTCTTAATTTTTCATTTACTATATGGTACAAATAACATAAGTTTGGACAAATTTTTAGATATAATTTAAGTGGTGAGAACTGTTTTAATTCCACTTTAAGTATTATCAGGTTTTAATTACTTCCCACGATAACTTGTGCACACCATTCTTTGTGTGGTAGTATTTTTGACAAAAACTTACAATTACAGAAAAGTCTCTAGGACAAATAATGTCGTAAGAAAACTCTTGTAGAAGCCAGTTGGTTTAAATATAGGAACTGACAAAGAGCGGCGAGATGCCGTGGCTTCTTAGAGGCTTCTGCTAGATGAGCAGATCAGCTCTCATCCCTAAGAGGACGTTAATCACAGAGGAATAGAGGGGAGGAAATGGAGAGAGAATGAGTGACTCAGTATCAGAAGGTAGAACTAGAGATGTGAACAAGTGAGCTGAGCACTCAAGACTAGCAGTTCTTCTCTGAAGGCAAGACAATGAGAGAGGACTGTGGTAAGCTGAAGCTGCAGGGCTTCACAGCCACATCCAAGGAGACTGCCGCTGAGATCATGCACAAGACTTTGGAGGCTCCAGTTTCACTGGCAAGTGTTCGGCAAATGGTTAGTTCTGTTTGTGATTTATATGACACAATATATTATATTAAGTCATTTTATCTTAGGTAGTTACTGATTCAAAAAAGTATGCTACAAGCCACAAGTAAAAAAGACTGGAAATTTGCTAAAGTGTCTGGAAAAAAAAAAATCTAGGCTCAAGAAGAGAAACACGATGATCACTGGCTACAACAGACCATGTCCATTTATCAACCGACACTATAAGTAAGGAGATATAAAACCAGACATTCTATAGACTATATTAAGTTCCACACTGTGTGAAGACAATGCCAACCACGGTAAAATCGCATTGAATCACAAACCGTATACAATCACTGCTCTGAAATCATTGGGAAAGTATACATTCAACTTACATTATTCTGGTGTGATCTACTCACCAACATTTCCAAAAGCAAATACCACAGAATACTAATATTTCTTGATTAACATTATATCAACAATGAATCCTACTTAAGAAAGGTGATAATCTTGCCTAGGAGAAGGAAGAATAGAAAATATCCAACTACTCACAGGCTGCTTTGGAGAGCTATCTCAAGTTTAAATCATTTACCACATTAGAATATTGGGCAAGATCCTTTCCTTTAAAACAACCTTATGAAAAATTATTGTCTGGAAGCTCTTTTCAGGAGATCTTGGGAGGTTTTCCACCAAGCTTACAAAAGGCTGTAGAATATATTTTTAATATATCCTATTGACACTTATTATACAGTTACTTACATTGAAAGAAGTTGTCTACAAATTTTAAATTCAATTTTATATTGACACTTATGGAAGCTCTCATCATTCAAAATGAAGCAGGCCAACTACCACAGGAGACACTGTACAAATCGCAAACAAAGCGACATTCTCACTATACATATATATATATATATATATATATATATATATATATATATAATTAAGTACAAGAAATAAACATGTTCTTTACAGCACAAGCTAGGGCTAACTGGACATTAAGTGGATGCATGCTAGTGAATGATATTCATACTTAACGTATAGCCTTACTTCACACTTTAAACAATAAGAATAGAGTTTAAGTAGCTAAAATCTAAGGCAGTTGACTCATCAAATAAACTCTACTGAGAACTAAAATGCTTATTTGATTATAAATTAATAAAAATAAGTTCATAGAATAAAACCTTATGATGCTAGCAAAACGTGCACCTCTATACAAAGTACCAATTTCTAAGACTTGTTCTCCTTTCTTTCACTGCTTTCTGGCTTTATCTTCAGTTTTGAGATCTGACAGTCACGGGAAAGGAATAGTAGCAACTCAATATGTGGAGAGACGATTTAGAACGGCTACTCATGTACATCTTGGAAAAGCTTTTAGATGCCTAGGAGCTAGATGGTAACCGAGATGTTTTTTTATGTTGGTCTGAAGACTAGCATACCATTTTTCCCTAAATACATGAATCTTACCTAGAAGTAATATTAAGAAAACCTCAAAGTAATCACTCAATCTGGAAACCGAATAGCACTACTTCTCACTGAAGTAAACGCTCATGAAGATAATGTTACCTTACATCAAGCCTGAAATAACATGAATCAGCATGAGTTCAGCATGACATAAGTTGAGCATAATACAAATAAAAGCAGATCAAAAGAATGTTCACTGAGCAGCAATTGAAATAATCTAGGTTATTGATATACTTGTATCTTCTATACATGTCTAGCATTTCAGTAAGTCAACATCTATTAGTCAAGTTTTTCTTTGAAAGTGAAACTCTCTCTCTGTCTCTGTCTCTGTCTCTCTCTCACACATACACACACACAAAGAAAACACACAAGAGAGAGAGGGTCAGAGGGAGGGAGAGAGACAGATAATCAGAAAGAGACAGAGATACACACACACACACACACACACAAAGAGAGAGAAAAAGAGAGAGAGAGAGAGAGAGAGAGAGAGAGAGAGAGGTCATATTATGTAATGAAATATTATTAGTATACGTAATCTGGAAGCAAGAAATCTCCAGATCTGTTGATACACTCTAACTCCATCTATGCACAAGAACCCAAGAACTTTACTAACTGATAGTACCAGTTGCAGACAAAGGTCAGAAGATGAAAACCTCAGATCAAGCAGTCTGGCAGGCAAAGGCTCTTCTTATTTGGAGTTGTATTTGGGAAAGGACCCTTCAGTATTTTCTAAGTTAGAAAATCCACATAAGTTAGAGCAACCTAGTTTAGTCAGTTTACTAATTCAAATGGTAATTTCCTTCAGGCATACCTTTATAGACACAGCCAGAATAAATATAGGATTAAATTCCCTGATACACAAGAAATGGCATAGAAGGAAAAAAAAAACTCATTAGACCATGCGTATTTGGATATCAGTTTTTGCCATTGGGTAAAATACGGGGTTGTTTAAAAGGTTTGGAAGTCACTCCAAGGATAAGCACTTAATTGGTATGCCCTGAAGTTTACATTTAAGAAAGGACCATACAGATCCATTTATAGGATACAGGAACAAGTGTGAGTGCTGAATAAAACATTGCCCATTCTCATGCATACATACATATCACACACGCCTGAGAAAACAAGAATTAAAATCTGTTAATCTCTAGAATATTCAGGGCTTCATTCAATTCAGATTATAGACAGTATGCATAATGCACACATATAATTATCCATCAATGTAAATCTTAAACTCTAAAACATATCAGATAACTCAACCAGGAGTTACATGCAATTGGAGCACAGTAGTTGGAAGTCATACCCTCTTTAATGATATATGTAACAAATCATTGTGCAAAATTGTCAGCTCTTCCAGTAAATATAGACTAAAATAATGTTTCTAAGTCCTGGGCAAAGCTAAGGGTAAATTTATATCTAATTATATCACCCTATGCAACACTGCAGAGAATTTATGGTCAGGAGACAAGCCAGGAATTAATTAGCAAAGAAAACTAATACAATGATATTTGTACCTTTAGTGTGCTTTATTATATAATTAAAATTATAAGCATCAAAAGGTTCCATTTAAAGGTTCCATTCAAAAGGTTCTCTCTCCTCTCTTTTAGACAACTAGAAACTGAGACAATTGAAGTATAATTAATATTTTTAAAACCTATAATGACACCAATTAATTGTTTTGTTGAACATTGCTTCTATACCTTAATAATTATTTTCTTGGCCTTGTTTTGGTAAAATGTAATGTTTTTCTCTTACATTTTATAATTTATTTTCAGAGAAATTAATTCCATTAGCAAATTAACCTAAAACTCTAAAATGATAAATTTTGATTGCAGAAAAATTTGTTAAGAATAAGATATGCTAAAGGAAAATAGTGCACCAGGCTCTGACTTCAATCCTCATCGACAGGTATACACATACACACACACACATGCACACACACACATACACATATAATTCCTTAGTGAATATATCTAAGTAAGTGTCTCAAAATATGAAGAGGGGATGATTAACATTATCACTCTATTCATCTTTCCCCAATTATTGCAGAATATCTCTTATCTTCAGCATGTTGCAAAATGTTCATCTTCTCTGAGTGAATCAAATCATCATGGAGCTTATAAACCCATAGATTCATAAAGGATCATATAGTCAAATGAATATATACAACTTGTGATTGTAAACACCTGTGGACCTAAATGCTCCAAGTCAAATTTTTGCACTGGACATTGATTCTGAAGTTACTAAATAAGGCAAAGATTACTCATAAGATCTCTTAAGATCCTTATGTTTTCTATAAAACACCTAGCTTATAATACACTGTATATTATATGAACATATGCCTGTATATTATAAGCTAGGTGTCTTATAGGAAACAAGGGTCTTAAGAGATCTTATGAGTATATCTTATATGTATATATGTGTGTGTGTGCGTATATATTATATTTAGCCTATAAATATACACATGTATACTATGTATGTATATATATATATATATATATACACCCAAAACACAATGTTTGTATCCTATATGTACATACACACACATATATCCACATATACATATACACTATATATGGTATGTGTACATATACCATTTCACTACACACAACACACATATATATGTGGTATGTGGCTTGGTTATATACATATATGTGTATATATACATAAATTGAAATCAACTAAGGTATTCTTGTCTTCTTAATCACAATCACCAAAGAGTATTACTGTCTATAGTTATGGACAGAATTCTCCAGAGCATTAAACTATCTTCTTGATTCCCCTCATCATTCCATATGAGCCTCCACAGTTGAATTTCTTCAATGAATTTACTTATGGTGAGACACCATTATGAATGATTCCTCTATTTTCCAGAGAAAGTTGTTGTCTAATGTTTGCACTAACACCTACACCTGGAGAATCATACATGTTTGGTTAAAACATGGAACATTTCTGTTATAGTCCATTAGTCTCTAGAAAGATGCTCATTTCTCCATCAGCTTGGAACCATTCTATGCTGTGTGCAAACAATGAAAAAATCTCATACAAAGGCATTTTTGACTATGGTGACTAAATCAAATGATAGAGCTATAAATTATGGTCAAACACAGCACCAGTGTGGAACCACAATTCTACAGATCATCTCAGGCCAGTTATAATGCACTGTTAGGCACTGTAATAGGTATTTGCTTAATAAGAAATGCGTTAAAGTATCTTCAAATACAGAAAGATGAGGGAAATGCTGTGAAGTGTATATCAGACTTAGGTGTACCATATTTCAAAGCAAGTGTATCTACAGGGGGTGGGGGAGGAATGGGAGATGCACTCAAGAAGAGCTTACCAGGGAAGTCTATTAAATTAGAATTAACACATGTAAATTACATTAATGACCAACAAGAGATAATTTCACATTAAATTTTGTGGGGGGCCAGCCCCACAGTGAACAGGTTCCAGAGAGCATGTAAGGATCAGGCAAGGGGAAGGTAGAGTCAGATACAAAGACTGCGATGCTTGACATCACTGCCTAGCAAGCAGAAACTCTTTATCTACACAGATTCGAAAACATTCATGACCTCAAGAGATACAGATGATATCATCTTGTCCTGGGCTTCCTTTTCTAGTATGCCCAGGGTTATAGGTTAAGCACAGGTAGATTAGATTTTATTATTAACCCCATATCCTTATTCCTAACATTCTACAAGTCATTTTAGCATTAAATATGAAATATGGGCCATGTACTTGAAGGGTGGGTGAACTACAACAAAAGTTGATTAATGTCCACACACTACAGCATATGAAATATAAAATATTGGGACAAGAACTGTAGCCCTTGTTGGGGAGGTTTGGAAGTTTTAAAACATCAGAGGAAAATCTTAACTATGACACAGCTGTGTGTATGAGGAAAGGCCATTCAGCGCTATTAGCGCAGAGCAATGAATGGGTGTGACAATGAGTGTGATGTGCCCAACAGCATTGTGTCCATCCTGCTGTGCAGCTGGAATTTCACTCTGACATCTTGAAGCATCAGCGCTGCTGTAGTATGGTCAGAATTATGTTTCTCAAGAAGTAGCTGAAGACAACTTGAAAAGCAGTAAGGCTATGTAGGGATAGTTGCCACATATGTAGCAGAGGATGGCCTTGTCAGACATCAATGGGAGGAGAGGCCCTTGGTCCTGTGAAGGTTCGATGCCCCAGTGTAGGGGAATGCCATGATGGGAGGCTGGAGAGGGTGGGTGGGTGAGCATCCTCATAGAAGCAGGGGGAAAGGGGATGGGATAGGGAGATTTCAGTGGCAAGGTGGGAGAAGCCGTGAAAGGGGTTAACATTTGAAATGTAAGTAAAGAAAACATCCAATCAAAAAAGAAGTTAAAGGTCATGATAATAATTGAAACTAGAGAAATGATACCAGATGAGGTAAATGAATAAAAAACTATATAAGATGTAGGATAAGTAGGATGTGGTGATTGCTTTGATTTCAGAAATAAAGGAAATTTAACTACTTGCATGTAAAACAGTAATGATCTTTAGCAGGAAGAAAAATGTAAAAAGTGTTAATTATTTGTTTAAAGAAATTGTTATTTAATGGAAAGATTTAGATGGCCCTAATATCAAGGCATGTGGGAAATCAAATTGAACTCTATATAAGACTTATTTAAGTTCAAAAATAATCTTCAGCAGCAAATTGACAAGAAATGCAAATAGACTATTTTGCCTTAGAAATTCGACAAGTTCAATTTAAGGTTAGAGACGCTACTAAACCGAGAAACCCAGTCCAGAATGTGGGTAGAGGAACTGAGAATGGATACTAGACTAGATAAGTCTTCTGTGGTAGAAGAGTAGATATTTAAAAAAAATACATCATTTTATAAAAAAAACCAAACCATAGCTTGTCTGGGGCTATCACACCTGTGATAAGTAACAGACACACATAAATTACCAATGCTACTCTTATTTTTATGTTTTATTGTAGCATACATGCAGAATCATGTATTGAATACTCAAACTACACTAGGTACACTTTTGTATGCTACTGTATTTTCTTCTTTTTGTTTTCAGAAAACAGGAGACAAAATACTCAGTTAATATAAAGAAAAATGAAAAATCAAACAGCACAGTAATCTTTGGCACAGGGCCTACTCTTATTAGATTTCAGACTGGCCACGTGAAACACTGGACAACTGAATTTGAAGAACCTCTGAGATGGTTTCAAATACATGGGAAAATTAATCACATGTCAGCAAAATAAAGCTAAATTCTTTGCCCTAGCTTATATATTCATAATCTTATCTCTAGAAAGGGAAAGGAAAGATTTAAAATTATTTACCTTAAATAAATGACCAATATATTGACACGATATTTCTAATAAGAGAGAAGATTCTAGAATTGATCCAGCTATCTCTGTTGCCTCCTTGTCTCTTGTCACACACTATCTATAACATAATTCCTGCAGCTAAATCTTTCTTTTCTCCCTAAGGTGTTATTAAATTAGCAATAAACTGAGAATTACTGAAATAAAGAAATAACCAGGGCTAAATTTTAGTACTGATTGGCTCTGTCTCTATGTTTCAGATTAAAAAAAAAATACCCCCTTGTTATGTGGCCTAAGGGGTCAGGTTGATATCTTAATTGAGTCCACTAATTACAATTATGAAAGATTCCATTGGATGCCAAGCCTACCTGAGATGTTACAGCTTGTTTTTGTTTTATTTAAAATTAGAAAACAGAGTAGATGATATTTTCAGTGTTCACATGCAATTGTCTAACTTTTAATTGTCCCCAGAATCTGATTGATGATTAAACTCTATAAAACTGGTACTGTTGAAAGAAAAAAATAGAACAACCAACATCATCATAACTGCAAGTCATGACATAAAACAAACAAAAAAGTGTGAAATGGAGAACAATTTTAAGGGAATAAAAAATGCTGCTTTGTAAAGTTCTATCACTAAAGAATTTCCACAATAAAATTGTGCTAGCTCTTGTACTTGTAATGCCTCCCCACTTCATCCCACATCTCATTGTGTTAAAAGAAAATATGCATTTCACTAACTATATTTTCAAATGTGATTTTGAATGACTTATTTTCTCAGCACACTGATAGATGGCTAAATATGGCTCTCCTCGTGTGTTTTAATGTAGTGTCCAATGAGCATACTAACTTTTTCCAAATTCTTGGAGATTGAAGATTTCACCTCCAGTAATAGAGCCAGCATTAGAGAATGCTTGTGAGATAGAACAATGTACAGCAACTTCTCCATCTTCCAGCCAGCTCTTAAAGGCAAAAAATCAATATATAATAATTCATTTACAAGGATTATATTCATAGTAAACTTACACACTCACATATTTTAGAATTTCTAGGCAAATGGCATGAAGAAGAGATGAAAGAATGTGTGGTCATTTTATCTCAGATGTAATTTTAAATTCTTTATTATTTGGCAGAATGGGTTGATAAAGCATAGATGAATTAGATAATCCTATAGGTCTTAATACATATTTCACTATCAATGCAATTGTCTGGTCTCAGTGATGCTACAATAAATCTCTGAGCAGAGACACTGAAATCATTTTGCATGCAGTGTTTATCCTCTATTGAATGTGGTAAATAAATGCTGCAAGAAAGATCTGTTACCAAGCCATTAGTGAGGAATCACCTCTTACCTGACAGTTAACCACTATAGCTAAGCTATTTGCCAGCATCCACCAGGATTCCTGTTGTCTCTTCCCTCAATGAGAAGAAAAGCATACCATCAACAAAATTATACCACTCAATATGCCTTCTCTATTTGAGGATGAAGGTTTCCAATCCATTTTGATGGAGCTTCATTGGGAATGTAATAGTAATGTCATAGGCCTCCTCTTCATCTAGGCTATTGCTGAATCTTAAAAGAAGGAACCATTAATGACAACAGCTTAAAGTTTGTAAATATTTAAAAGAGACATATGAAAAGAAACAACCACACATGTCCGTAAATCAAAGAGAGTCACCACTATGAATAAGTATGAAAACTGAGAGTAGTGAATTTTGACCATTTGTCCAAGAACTGGCTAGTAAATAGGTTAGCATTTGAACTCTTATCTGTAAGATTTAATTATCAACTCTTTCATGCTATTAATTTATAGGGAAATTGATGTTTGCTTAACTTGACAAAGCAATTTTTAACAATTTATAACTAACAGTGAAAGACTGATTCATAATCTAGCAAACTCTACTAAGTACATGAAATGACTAATAAAATTCACTTTACAATTATAATTTCTATATTCATATCTTCATACATGTCAGTACTGTATGTCAAATATTTTGATTATTATTTTAATATTAATTTAGTGAATGTTAACTGTGTACAAGATAGAGATATCTTTAGGTATTTATCTTCTCTATAACTTCATAGCTTCTATAACTTTATTGTTCCCTAAAGATGTACAGTGATATTTCTCAACCTTCTTAAAGCTTCAACCATTTAATACAGTTCCACATGTTGTGGTGATCCACATCCATAAAATTATTTCATTGCTACTCTAATGACTCATAATATAAATATCTGTGTTTTCCAATGGTGAAGCCCCCCAAAGGTGTCATGACCCACAGGTTGAGAACCACTGATGTACAGTTAGTCTAGGCATTTCCCAGGGTTAATTACTTAAGCTAGACTAAATTGTAATTCTAAAAGCATCCAAAATAACATTTACAGCCTCAGCTGTATTTGGTGGCATGAATTAGTAACACTGAGACACTTTTCATTATATTCAGATCTGCTTCCATCTTGAGTAAGAATAAAAATAAAGAAACAGTTGTCTGAAACAAATGGTATGCAGACAACAGACATAAATAAACTAAACTGGAATATAGAGCTCTAATTTTGGTTCTTCCTGTAAACATTTTCCTGGGTTCTCATGAAGTTCTATAGAAATAAAACCTTGCATGTGTAATTAACATGCCCTGCCCTCTATCCCCAAAGACCTTTACATTAAGTTTTAAAGCAAATTTATGTTTTGAGAAGTCTTAAGTTTACAGAAAATTGAAAAAAATAGTATAAATAAAAAGACCCCACTTGATCAACACTCACTTTCCCCTGTTATTCTCTGATGTTTGTATACTGGACTTGTTACAGTTAGCCAGTGGTGATACATTGCTAATTCTACATTTCATCCAGATTATCTCACTGTTTAATCAGTATTCCTTATTGTATGATCCATGATCATTTGGTAAGCCACATTGTAGAATTTCCCATTTTGTTAATGTGCTCTGCAGTCAAAAATGAAGAATATTCTAGAATAAACTGAGGTACTAGACATACTTAGTACATTCCTTGCTCCCGAGTCATCCTAGTTTTTAATGCTATCCACTAAAAGAAGACAGAAATATATCTGTGTATATTACAACATGTATCTCTAAATATGTATCTATAAACATTACATATTTAAAAACAGACTAAGTCAAATCTGAAATGCATAAAATGATCCCAAATTCTAAACTAGCATATTTGTTATTATAGAATCATAAGCATTTCTTCAAGTTGTTTATTTCTTTGAGGTAAAAGACCAAAGAAAAGCATGTGTGTTTGCACGTATGTGCACATGCGTGCCTGTGTGCACACACACACACACACACCACAATCCATGTGTCCCTCTAGCTGATTCCTTTAGATGACCTAGAGTGAAGTTTGCTTATCATAAGGCTACATTCATACGCACAGGGTGGTCTCCTATGCAATGTAACCATCTCAGAGGATGATCTCTCGTGCAATAATTCTCAGAACTGAAACTGTATTAGGAAAAGAAGGGGAAGGAATATAATTCTTGGGTTTTGTGACATCAGTGTTCTAATTTGGAAATTAAATAATAATTATAATACATCTGTGTCATTAAGAAACATAAAGTCGGATAAAGAGGGATGGCATAGCTTTGTAAAAATAGTGTAATCAGACAAGATCAGGAGGTATTAGTGAAAGGGCCTGACAAGCAGGGAAATGCTGTGAGCTGGAGGAACAGGAAGGGAAGGCTGAAGACGTGAGGATGTTCAGACTACCCAAAACAGAACTTATAGACTTACAGCCGCTTGGAAGATGGAATGGGCAGAGCTGTTCTTGCAAGTATTTTTGAATAAAAATACACTTAGGTACATCTAGTTTAAAAAAAAAAATCCAAGATCTAATTGTGAATCAATTTCTAACACCTAAATGAATCAATGAACTGGTTGTGAATCTAAGACTTTGTTTATTCTCCAGCACTTTGCTCTTTACTTGAGAAGGGTTGATAGGCAGAAAGTCAGCGAGCAGGGTCAGTGCCCAGCTCTCTCCTCATGGTGTCTTTTTCTTATTTTACACAGTCCTGCATCCAGTCTTCAAGTCTAACTGGAATGGGGAGAGAGTCAGTCCTCATAATGCTGCTGTGTGGTGTATGCACACTACCAGCCCTTCCACGGAGAGTGGTCCATGGACAAGTGCACATTTGAAGGATAATTCATCCTACCACACTCAGTTTTCAGCATTAAATTAAAATATACATGTCCCCAAGGCATAGTTGTATAACTCATCATATAACATAATTATATAAAGTCATAAAGGTCAAACTATGTTGATAATCCCCACCAAACACTATCCTCTTAACATCTCTGGGCCCATAAGGAACAAGAACCAAGTTCCTGCAGAGAGGTCTTCACTGCCTGCTACTTCCCAGTGTCTGTATTTTTCTCTCTTAACTGCTTCCTCTTTTAAATAAAGAATTTGCTTGCTAGCCTTCTGTGCCTGTAACTTCTTTTATAGAGAAGCGGAAGTACCAAAAGCAAGACGTCTAATTTTCCATGTAAACATCAGCTACAGAATGCTGATAGGAGCTGAGGTTACCACAAATAATTTTACTGTTGCCAATTGGCTTGTATTTGTAAGTTTAAACAAATGTATTTTCTTATAATGGAATATAGATTTATTTTGTATCCTCAGTTAATCTACCTTATGCATTTTTCATCATGGTTGTTAACTTCGAGCAAAGTAACAAAATCTATAAAAGAAGAAAAATGAAACAACCTTTTCCTGTAACACATGTCTTTACGTGTATTATTCATTCACTCATTCATTATAAAATATATCAATAAGATAGGTATAATAAATCTCATTTTAAAGATTAGTACTCGAAACCAAAGTCTTATATAACGTGAACCAACAGACCAACCAATAATAATTATAACCTTTGAATTTATTCTGAGCAGTTTTAAAGTATATAACATCCTTATTCACTACTTAGGAAAACAGTACAAAGTAAAATTAGTTTTTTATTGTCTAAAGACACTGGACACTAGTTGTAAAATGATGAAAATATGTTCAGATTTTATGCATTTTGGTGACATTTAACTATTCACTTAATTGAAAACATAACATTTCATTAGGTAACAACAAAATACATTCATCATGCCAAGTACACGCCAATATACAAACAATGCATAATAGAAGACTGACTCAATACATATATGATATTTACCCATTCATTACATAGTTACTACATGCATAACATGTTAGATATCAGAAATAAATTTTTAGGAAATAAAATTAAGAGTTTGCTTTTTCCCTCTAAAATGTATGGGCTAATGAGAAAGAAACATGTTCAACATAAAATTGTACTAATAAAGTATTAAAAATCATTGTGACCCTCCTCCCAGCTCAGAGCTGGTGGTTCTCTCAGACCTTGCCTTGCCACAAATAGCCACGCCTCTCTCCAAGTTCCTGCACCTGAACTCCCGCCTCCAGAGACCAAAGATAAAGATGTTGATTGGGCCACGAGATACTGACGGACATGGGGAGGGGTTTCTGCCTGCTTGCTTGTTAGACAATTGAATACACATGGCGGACTGAAAGCATAACCATGGCACGGTCCCATTTTTTATCCCCTCTCGCCATCCAGTTCCCTTAATTTCTCTTCAGGCTCCCACCTCTCTTCCAGAAAACCCGTTCATGTTTAGCTGCAGGCAGCAAAAAATCATGATAATTTCTCTGAATAAAAAATACATGTTATTGCAAGAGGACATAAAGCAAAGGACATTTATGTAAATTTGGGAGGCAAAGGCTAGTCATGGAAGGTGGCCCTGATAAAGTCAACTTTGAATCAAAATCTGAAACTGCACAAAAGTTAACTGTAAGAGGAGAAATCAAAAACTCTAAAAAATACTTTGAACAAGTACTAACAATTTGAATATATATACAAAAAGGAGAGAGAGAAAGGGAGGAAGGAAGGAATAGATACAAAGAAAGAAGGAACACGGTTGGAGAAAAAGACCCTAACTGGAATGAGGCAACCAAAATTTTAAATGTATAACCTAAGATATTCAAATGTATGAAGATGATGTTTTTTCCAACAAGAAGTGGATATAACTATATCATATCAGTGACGAATTTTAGAAAAAAGTTATTTTGACTATATTTATCATTTCAAAATAATCTTACTTGACATCATTAAACACTCAAAAACTTTGGCCTAAAAGAATATTTTCTATCTGTTAAGAACTGTATGTTGTTATTCCAACATATACATATAGTCAAAGTCATAGCTCTCTCAGCACTTAAGAAGTCTGGCTTAAATGGTAAGGAATTGTCTACAGTCATTGTAGAATTAAACCCTCTTCAAAGATGAGTTATAGTCAATAAGCCTCATTTCCTTCCTGTGGAGGAGGACTTCCATTCTTAGTGAAACAGTATATGCTTACTTCTACCAGATCATTTTAACAGCCCACACTGACATGCTGCGGGAACTTTCCATGGTGAGATTAAAGACACTTGTCCTTCTAATTCAAGCAAGTTTCATGCAAGAGTGGATATGCTTTTGTAAGAACTCTAATTTTAGTTCATAGGAGAAAAAGATCTGGTTTTGCCTCTACGTACTATGATCCGGGGACCTCCTAGCCAGCATGCTGCTTTTGTGTTCTCAAGTTCTTCGTAGTTTTCATAGTCTCTAAGTAGGATACCTGTGTAAGGTCTAAAGACAGGAAGAATATGACTCCAGTTTGGCTAAGATCACTCCCCACCTCCCGCTCTGTAATAGAACCAGCAATTCCACAAAGCACAGCCCAGTTTGGAAATACAGACTCCTTGGTATGAGTGAACTCAACTTTCTGGTTCTCCACTATAACTTAATATTTCTATATTATTATAGAAAGTGTTTAAGACTTATACATGAAACTTGACCAGAACCTTTCTCTGGACAGACATTAACAGAAATAAATTAAGTAGTAACCCCCTCAAGGGTCAAGAACAAACAATGTTTGGTCTTAACCCACCCCACCATGAGCCTTTGTATCTATCAAGTGTACATTCTAGTCCTCGTTTTTGCTTTGAGTTTTGTGGCTAGAGGACAGCTGTCTACACATGCTACACAGCTAGTTTCCAAACTGTTTCATTAATCATGTTCTTACTTGGATTCAAAAATTTGCTTATGTTTTATCAAGGAAAGCAATTTATTGTCAAATTTGTTTACTGAGTTGAAAAGGAAATGAAGTGTGTGAGCCTGTGAGAAGTTATCTTGAGTTTTGCTACTCAGTGAGAATCTCTTAAGCGATTCCTTGAGTACAAGGTGATTTCTTTTCATTCAGTATTAAGATATTAAAGATATTCACCACGTTACCAAAGAACATTGAGTGATCCTAAATATTCCTCGGTTTAAGCAAATGAGTATGCAAATGAAACATACTCATTAAATGATTTGTTTAAACTAGTCTGTGCTAGGTGACTGTCATTCAACACTAAGGCAACTGTTCAACATTAGTTTTCTATTGATGATTTGAAATGGTTTAGTTAAAATGTTTTCTGCTTCCCTTCTATTCTTAGAAGAGATTTGGAAATTTTTGTTTGTTTGTTTGTTTGTTTTCGAGACAGGGTTTCTCTGTGTAGCCCTGGCTGTCCTGGAACTCACTCTGTAGACCAGGCTGGCCTCGAACTCAGAAATCTGCCTGCCTCTGCCTCCCAAGTGCTGGGATTAAAGGTGTGCGCCACCACTGCCTGGCCAGATTTGGAAAATTAATATTGCAAAAGCATTAATGTAACTTGTATGGCACCAGGCTGGCATGATCCTAGATTGTGTGAGATTAGGACTCTGAGAGCAGACTCCTGTTTTTTCACATACAAGGATAGTAATTATCTACCATGTATAAAGGACAGATTTAGAAATCTTAAAAAGGGGGCAATTTCTTTTTAAGCAGTCACTAAATGAACTTTCAAATGAATAAACATATACAAAAAGGAATAAGGAAGCAACCAGTTGCATTTTATGTTAGCAAGACATTAAAGTCATTTCAGTCATGTGTTCATTTATAAATAAGTTATCTTTGAACACTTAGACATGCCTATATAATAGTCTTAACTATATTTCATTCATTTATGTCATACATGAACTTAGTACCATTTATCATTACCAACAGCAATAAGAGGAAGGGTCTTAAGAGTTAAACACAAATTGATGGGGAACACCACGTATATTTCAATGATAGTAATTTCTAAAGGCCCTTAAGCACTCCCTTGGAAAATGAATTTGTAATTATAGGTGACTGGAAAACAATCGTTCTATTTTGATTCTTGTAAAGAGACTTTAAAAGGTATCATGACAAATACTGTGTTGCAAAAAGAAAAATATATTCGTTTTCTTGTCCAATAAAAATGTTTCACATGCCAGTTTTTCTCTCAGCTCTAAGCAAGAATATTATTAAATAGAGGAATAACAGTAACTTAACTATGAATGATGAAAGAGCTTTGAACTTCGTGATGAAACTTGTAGTTTAGTTAACTATTTGTACAGGAGACACTAATGTAAATAATCACATCTGGGTTATCTCACCTACTATTTATGTCTTGTCTAAATTTATTGTTTGTTATCAGTTAAATTACTTCCTAGTTTTACTAATTTAATGTCTTTAAAATATATCATAAAAGCACCAAATACAGGAGGCTAATATTGTAGAACAGCAAATGCACTAACTGCTTGTGGGTCCATTTTGTAGGTTAGCACATTTATTCACACATATTAGACACATAATTTATTGTAGTGAAAATAAACAATACAGCTAATTTTTCTATTTATGAAAATACATTTCTATGAATGTATTTTGTTGTGGATATACCTGCTTTTTTTTTTTTAATGCTAAACACATGAGTCAGAGAACTGTAGATAAAAATATATCACGTGGAAAGTATGAAGGACTGATGGTTAGAGGGTGAATGGAGAATTTCAGAAAGAAGGGAATGGGACACCTCCACTAGAATACAGACATGAGGACAGCTTCTAACAGTTTCCATAATCTTTGCTTCCTTGGTGTTGCAGTTAGATTATGGTTTGTTTCCAATGCTTCATGTGCTGAAACTTCGGTTCCTAGCTTGCTGGCACTGGGAGGGAGTCTAGAACTTAGAAGAGTTGTGGAATCTAGTGGAAGTCCTCAGAAGGTATAACTGGATCCAAGTTCCTTTGAAATTCCTACCTAGAGATGTGTTCCTTTGTTGTTACAGACACCTCTTCAAGATACCTCCTACCAGCACATTCTCACAAGAGGCCAAGTCAAGGGACCCATTTGCTATTCGACTTTTACTCTCCAAAACTATGTCCTGAACAAATGTCATTGCTTTATAAAGTATCCAGCCTCTGGTATTTTGGTATGGTATCACAAAACACACTCAAACATTTATGAATTATGCCTTCCTATATCAAAACTCTAAATAGAGCTATGGCTAGAATTTGGGGCAGAACATGCATGGTCAAGACCCTGGGTTGATGTCTAGCTGAACTAAAAAAAAAAAGAAAAGATGAAGAATGAAAGAAAAAGAGGAGAAGTAGAAGAAAAAGAATTTGTTGCTGTTGTTGTTTTTTGTTAAAGAGAAAGAAGTTGAAAATAGGAAAATAGGAAACACCCACCATGAGTAAATTACAGAAGTAACCATTTTCCTCATACTTGTACATTTCCCTGCTCCCAATTTTTTTTCTTCTTCTCACTAAAGCTCTAAAATCCATCCCACTGAGTTTAGGAACATTGTTCCCAGTGCAGGAAATTCAAACTTTTTATGCAAAATGATACCTGACAAGCTATAAAAATTTTGCCATACACATCTATGTTAAAACACTTCCAGGAATCATAAAACGTAAAGTTGAGATGTGAGGCCTGTCATGAACCATTCCATGAAATTAAAGATGCCTCACAAAACTGTCAAGTAAGATGGTTTTCCCCTCTTATTTAGTTTAGCACACATGTAGTTGGAATAATGAGGAAAACTCCAAACTGCTGTCCATCAAATGGAGATGACAAAGAAGAAAACAAAGAGCCCATCAATTTTTAATTGGTACCAGACACTGTCCTCTTAGTATATTGCCTCACCTGTTGAAAAGGAATACAGCTCCTTTAATTTAATGCATGTGCTTCAGTGTAAACAACCCTTAGATCACTATGTGAATATATATATATATATATATATATATATATATATATATATATATATGTATCTGAATGTATTTATCTTTAGTGAAATTACTGCTCATTTACATTTGTGTTTCTTTCTCTAGTACCAGTTAACTTCATATTCCTACCACATCCTTTTCAAATATAATCCTGTTGCATTTGATATGAGGAAATACAAATAAATTTAATAAGGATTTTTTTTATGAAACTAAATCCTTAAGGATATTTATAAGCCTCATTACATATTAAATAAAAGGTTTTCATTCATCTAGAAAAAGGCAATCACATGTGGTTACATGAATGATATTTAACAGAAATGAAGAAAGAGAACACTTTATCTTGATTTTTTTTTTTTAAGTTGAGAGGACGGAAGGTGACCTTCTAAAATTAAGTGTAGTGATATATTCCTTCATCCTGTATCTACTCAGGTCCTAAAATAAATAGTTGCTTCTTCCAACTTCTGCCAACTTGATAAGGAAACATCAGATAAGCTGTAGTTACACAAAAATGATGATATTTTAAGCATGGCCATGTTTCACCAGCGATAGAGTGTCACTTCCTCTTTGGGATTTAATTATTGAAAGATTTAAACTAAACCAACACTGTCCTTCTACCAGGCTCAGTTATAAAATTTGATAAGCTGCCCATTGATCTTGGCTAGAGAGGACAGTAGAGAGGATTATGGATGCTGTATCTTTTCTTTTCTTTCATGCCAACTCAGAACAAACATCAGGCCAAAGGCAAACCTTTAACTTAATAGATTCTACTGACTGGCCACATAGGTTCAGATGAGCCTTCTGCTTGTCATCCATGCTCTCCTGCACTCTTCAGCATTACAAAAGTAAAAATAGCTTCTTTTTGGGAGGCAGAACTGATTCAAGTAAAGCAAGATACCTCATTGTCTTTGCCATTAATCTTCAGGTAGTTAAAGAAAACATATCCATTTTCCCTTTGGACAGAAAACACTTCGGGCACAATCGATGAAAAAGTTCCCTATGCATCCAGCCCAAGAGCATTTTAAGAATACATTTTGATGTTATAAAAATATAAGACCAGAACATGTCAAATGGTACTCAATATTCCTCGAAAGACCAATGACCAGAAACAAATTCATTTTGATGTGTCCTCATTTAGCGAAGTGCTCCCCATGTGAACATAAGTCACTCAGAGTGGAGTTTCAACACCTGAAAACATGTCAGAAATGAGACAGTAGATTTGTATAATTTTTATTTATTTGTCAAATTCTTTAATATATGATGGTAGTTATTTCAAAGCAACTTTAAACAAACACAATTTCCATCAGTTGGACAAAATGACTGCACTTCCACCAAATGTTCTTACAGAGGGCTGGGCCTATATCACATGACTGAGAATGAAAACATTCAGCCAATATTTCAAAATGATGGCATGTAAAGAGAATACTTGATAGAATACAGAAGAGTAAATAGCTTACAGGAAAGCACTTAAGATTTCAGGAAGTTTCATAGCTGCCATAAAGATTTCTGTTTTCTCCATCACCTCCCTATTTTGCATCTCCAATGACAGAACATAAAACAAGCCACAGTTATGTGTCCTGTTGCTGATAAAGTAAGGCTATAAATGTCGAGGAGATTTCGCAGGTCACATTTGACTTACGATTCAAGTGTGTTTGCTTCATTTTCTTTCACAATACAACACAAAGTCCACTTACACTGTTCAAATATTTCTAAGTGTTATTCAGAGGCACATAAAGATGGGTTTTATTAGCTCACTACTTCAGATTCCTTAGCAGCTGACCAGAATGTAAATGGCACTAATGTAACTAATTTAGTATTGCCCTTGCCTAACCTGGCAGGTACCACATGAGAACAGAAACCTTGGAGGAAACATACAAATCTGGATGGGTTTGGTTAAGTATGAATAGAGTGGAGGACACATTACAATCACCTGAATTAATTGGAGGGATGTAGAATTTCTTTTTCTGCGCTGTGAAAGGTTTAAATCAATGAGGATGCTCTAAAGATCGTGAGGCTCTTTGGCTCTGAAGTCGTTGGCGAATTTTGTCCTATTACATGAGACACCTTCTTGGTTACAGAAGCTCTCTGTGGAAGAACATTAGCATTCATGACAAGCATCTCTATGATAAATAAGTAATGGGATTTTCTAAAGTGACATTTTGAAATGATCTGTTATTTTGACTATCCACTCATACAAACATACCACAAATGAATCCTGCCTTGCCAAATAAATCAGACCAAAATGGTCGTTTATGAATTTTGTAAAGGCGAGTTTTGAACATCGTGCCCTTTATTTCCCTTTAACAGGCCAATTAAAACAGCTTGACTAAAAATCACTGAAATGCTAAGCACACTTCCATTCAAATCATGTAAGAAACTGCCAGCAGCCCTGCCCACTTGGTTTTAAGCCATATGGAGCTCTATTTAAACATTTAAACTTGACTTTAGGCATCTACATCTGCATCTAATATTTTGACAGTGAAAACCAAATTCACTCTCCTTGAATGTCAAATGCAGGCTTACTATTGTATATTACTCAAAATAAGCCCAATTTAATCTGACCCTAAAATAATAATATTTATTTAATAATGGTAATTAATGACCTATCAAGACTACTCTTGACTTGTAAGAAATATTGCGAAATGACTACAGAAGCGCATACTATTCCTGATGGAATATTCATTTTGGTTTGCTTTGGTAGAGAACAATTTTGGGTGTGAATCATCTGCAAATATGACATGTCGGTGTTTATTAAATTCCAACAAGCTTTTGGTGGAGGATCTCAAATTTTTAAGTGATGTAAATGATAAAAATATTAGAGAATATAAAGAACATATATACATGCATAAATATAAATATATATTTAAATATAAAATATATAGAATTTTAAAGTTCTAATTGCCCCTTCTTTCTAAGAGGCAATGTTATTATTTACTTACATATGAGTATGTAGACATCTTATTCATGTACAAATACATGCACATATAGTGAAATATCCTCTTATATACAATCAGTTTTATTATAAAAATGGATATATACTACATTCTTTTCCAAGGTACCATAACTCAAGAGTAGCTAATTATGAACTCATGTATATCCCTCACATTCTCTTTTATTATATAGAGAAATACTTTTAATGTGCTTTAAAATTAATTGGAGGAAGTTAATTCCATTTATGACAAAATAAAATAAAAGGCAAAAGAATAATGGGTGTGAAGACAGTTTGAGTAGGGGAAGGAAAAATAAACAGACTAACACTATGAACTTTGCCAAGGTTCAAACTGGACTAAGATAGTTCAATAGTTTAAGAACACTGACTGCTCTTCCAGGGGTCCTGAGTTCATTTCCCAGCAACCACATGGTGCCTCCCCACCATCTGTAGTGGGATTTGATGCCCTCTTCTGCCATGCAGATATACTTGGAGATAAAGCAATCATACATAAAATAAACAAATAAATCTTTTTAAATAAGACATCACAAAGGTCACCAGCTAAGTTTTTGGAATGCCCAGAAAACTGTTCCTCCAACACAGCCACACCTAATTTTCCTAGAGCCTGAATGATTACTCTATGAGAAAACCTTTGTCTCAGAAGACCAAACGCCTTACCTCATGGTGCTATATATTTCTCTTAGAAAAAGAAACCAAGCATTCTAACATAGGGCTTGTATATTAGAACACCTCCAAATCATGTTTGTAATAAGAGTTTCCAAAGTTTTACAGCATAATTTGTAAGGGGTCAACTTAAGGACATGAACAAATACTAAGGAAATTTATTATACATTCCAATAAAATACTTTAAGAATTGCAAGGTCTAAAGAAAATTCCATCTGAACTGAAATTAGAGATTTAGAGAGCTGAAATTGGAGTCGAAAGACCAACTTCTATTTCTCATTCTTTGCTAAGGTGACTGAAAGCATATGTTATCTTAAATGACATGTTCATTCATTGACAAATAACAAAAGGGTCTCCGCTTTCTGCCACCACAAAGAATATAATGAAAAGAAATACCTGTGAGGTTGTGATGCCAATGGGTTAACAGGAACAGTTTATGGGCTCAGGTTGGGGTAAAGAATCTTGTTTCGTCCTCTGCAGGAAACCACAGCAGAATGGTCCAGAGAGAGTTCTCTGTAAAGTGCAGCATATCCAGTGGTATCCAGCTGATGCTTCAAGAGATTTGGTTCCCTTTCATTTGAATTGGGGTTTCAGTAGAACAAGTACTGTTGTATGGATAGGCATGCTTATGAAGCAAGACTTTCTTTATGTCTGTTCCTGGGGTTTAGCATGAGCAAATTTTGATTTGTGAGTCTTTGCTTTCCCTAAAGAAAAGCAGTCAGACTGAAGTGAAAGTGGAGAGGCTCCCCTCCTTCTGGAAGTAGGATTCCCACAGTGTCATAAAAACCACAATGAGATAGTGTAACAAGTACGGCTATGAGTTCCCATCTGTCTTCAACATATCTGTTTTCTCAGCCATTCTTTCGGTAAGTCGTTATTAAAGTTGTGCCTGTAAACGGCTGGAGTCTTAGATATTAACTTGAACATGGTTATATGTATTACATACTTCTAAGAATCTGAGATATATGGTTCGCCCTTTGAAATTCATAATTAACAACCCAGTCTTCGGCAAACATTTCCTAGAACATATGTGTTTTGAGTCAAGTTCTTCATCCACATGGAATTGAATCCCCTCTAAAATATCCCTGTCTTACAGTTCCATTTTCCTTTCATGTTTTTCCACCTCCCATGAATACAAAAATCTTCAAGCCATACTCTAGAGCTTAAATGACAGCCATGTGCTTTACTATGTGCATGATGGATAACTTCTTGAAATATTATAAGTGATTGTACTTTATTTCAGAAGCCAGTGCCAGGAGGAAAATCACAAGCCAGATTCCTAACTCCCTTGGAGCTCTCCTGTAGAACTGACCCCTCAAAATTCCTGAAGCCAGGAAATAAATGTGGATTAGGCTTTGTCTCAAATGCAAAAAGCACTTTGATTCTTGGCAAATTGCATGGATGGCTTTAGGTTTGGATGTAAATTTTTGTTTGACCCATGTATTCTCTGGCTTACAGACAGGCTGATAACAAAAAACAAACACAGCAGTATAACTCTGTCTTAACCCTAGAATCTTAGAAGCATAAGTGGGAACTTTTCATCCATATATTTTATATATGTGATAACTCCATTAGCTCACAATGGCAGAATATTTACTTTCCAAAATATTAAAATTTAATTAATTTACTTTGAGTAAAAGTTAATCCTAGGGAGACTTTTCAAAAAGATGTTATCTGTAAAGGAATTTTTAAAAAAATGCTACATATGTCTAAAAATCCTTTAACCTACTAGTGAAAAACAGCTATAGCTATGAAGTAGCAGTGAAAATAATATTATGGTTGGGAGTCAAAATAACATGTGGAACTGTATTAAAGGACCATAGCATTAGGAAGGTTGAAAATCATTGCTTTAATCAGTCAAAAGAAATTTCCAAAGAAAAATATAATGCATAAATACTTTATTACAAGTACTGCTAAATAATTAAAAATAAGTAGAATGGTTTATATTTTTTCATGGATGCTGAATAAAACTTAACTAATTAAGAAGCTTGAAATTTCCCATCCTACACTTTAGTTACTACAAAGAGATATTGGTATCCTCTACTATTGTCTGATAACTCCTCAAAGAATTAAATCCAAAACTTTAGAGTTATGAAAAACATTATCATTTATTAAAGGGTTGTATTGTATTATTCTGGACACTAGAATAAGATACCTACCTCTTCAAGGTGTAACTTACAATTTAGATCTAAAAGATCTGTATCTCAAAAAGTCAAAGCAATGCTCTCACTAGTCAGGTTTCCCTTTAGCTAGCTTTTCATTTTTCTGATTACTCAAATGCATGCACATAATATAAAAAAAAGTCAAGCATTCAATTAAGATTTGAAAAACTGGTGCTAAATTTTGATATTTTTAAATGAAGTTTCAACAATTAGCACAGACTTGTTCTTTTATTGTCCAAAATAAGTGTGAAAATTTAGAGCCACTCAAGTTCTGGAGAGATTGTTTTCAGAGACCAAAATGGACTTGATTCTACAACGCCTGGGAAACAACTTCAAATACTACTTTATATTCACACAATATTTAGGAAAGAGACAGTGATAGTTCTACTAAAGTAAATATTCTAATCTTATAATTTTCATAGTACTGCAAGATAATTTAATGGTAAGGGTGTTGTTACTTTCATTTATTGTGACATTTCTAAACCATGGCATTCTTCCTATTAGAAAATGGTTCAAAAGATAATATTTGGGGGTGGAGGGGGGGCTAGTAAAATAGTTCAGTGGTTAAGAGTATTAACTCCTCTTCTAGGGGACTTGGATTCAATGTGCCACACATGATGGCCAAAATCTTTTATAACTTCAGTTCCAGTGGATTTAATGCACCCATGTGGTATACATACATCCAAGTTAAACATCCATCATACATAGAAAATAAAAAAAATAGTTTCTCTAAGAAACATTTGGAGAAATAGTCGTTTTTCTCTTTTTGTTATTTATTTATTTATTTGTTTGTTTATTTATTTATTCACTTACCTTATAGGCCAACATTGGCTCCTTCTCTTCCTCAAGTTCCTCTTCTCTCAACTCCTCTTACATTTCCCCCTCCCTTTCTCCTCTAAGAAGGGAAAATCCCACCCCTATAGCATCTCTCTCTTCCCCTCCCTCTCTCTCTCTCAGACACACACACACACACATACACACACACACATGCACGCACACACATGCACGCACACATGCACATGCACACGCAACACACACACACTCACACATACCTAGATCTTCCCTGCTAATGAATAGGTAGGATTAACATAGTGAAAATGGCCATCTTACATCTATAGATTCAATGAAATTCCCATCAATATTCCAACACAATTCTTCACAAATTGTGAAAGAGCAATTATCAACTTCATATGAAAAAAAAAAACAAAAACAAAAACAACAACAACAACAAAAAACCCCAGGATAGCTAAAACAATCTTGGAAAATAACAGAACTTCTGGAGGCATCAATATTCCTAAATTCAAGCTGTGGTATTGGTATAGAGACTGATAGGTGGATCAATGGAATCAAATAGAAGTCCCAGAAATAAACCCACATACCTAAGGACACTTGATTTTTGACAAAGAGGCCAAAACCATACAATGGAAAAGGGAAAACATCTTCAAAAAATAGTACTGGTCTAACAGAATGTCTACATGTAGAAGAGTATAAATAGAACCATATTTATCACCTCTCACAAAACTCAAGTCCAAATGGATCAAAGACCTCAGCATAAAACCATATACTCTAAATTTAACAGAATACAAATTAGGGAATAGCTTTGAACTCATTGAAGACAACTTTCTCAACAGAAAACCAATGGCTCAGGCACTAAGGTCAAGAACTAATAAATGGGGCATCATGAAAGTGGAAATATAAACTTAATTGAAAGACAGAGTATATTTCTGATGTGTAATGTTTGGTATCATAACAAAGATGATGCATCTTGGTGGGGTACATTGTGGATGAAAAATAAAGCCCACTATCCTCAAGACTTGGTAGCATGAGCTATTGTTCAACAGCTCCTCCAAAATTTCACGCTGTCATCATCTCAGTAAGTGTTACTTGTCAGTCTTAAATAATCACATAAAGCTGGGCAGTGGTGGTGGACACCTTTAATCCCAGCACTTGGGAGGCAGAGGCAGGCAGATCTGAGTTCAAGGCCAGCCTGGTCTACAGCATGAATTCCAGGACAGCCAGGGCTATACAGAGAAACCTGTCTCAAAAAAAACAAAAACAAAAAAGAATATCACATAAAAATAAATGATAAGAATATATGAAAAACATGGATAGCCAAGGCCTACAAAGTATTATTTATTTCTTGAAATAGAATTAACACCAGGGTTTTAATGATGTTGTTATGTATACATTCTTAGAAGCAATCTTTTGGTATTCCTCTTCACTCCATACCAAATGTATAAGTACAAAAATCTGGACACTTATATGGGATAAAAATTTAGAAAAAAACTAAGAATAGATGGTATAATTGAGAAGAAGATAATTTTGGAAATTAAGAAACTGGGCTTTTAAAGAATAAATACAGAAAATGTGGTATATCTACATAATGGAGTACTACTCAGCTACTAAAAACAATGAATTTATAAAATTCTTAGGGAAATGGATGGATCTGGAGAATATCATCCTGAGTGAGGTAACCCAATCACAAAAGAACACATATGTCATGTACTCTCTGATAAGTGGATATTAGCCCAGAAGCTCGGAATACCCAAAATACAATCCACAAACCACATGAAACTCAAGAAGAAGGAAGACCAAAGTGTAGATGCTTTGTTCCTTCTTAGAAGGGGGAACAAAATACCCATCGAAGGAGTTGCAGAGACAAACTATGGAAAAGAGACTGAAGGAAGGACAATCCAGAGACTGTTCCACCTGGGAATCCTTCCCATATTCGATCATCAAACCCAGACACTATTGTGGATGCCAGCACGTGCTGGCTGACAGAAGCCTGTTATAGCTGTTTCCTTAGACAGCTACCAGTGCCCGACTAATACAGAAGTAGAGACTCACAGCCATCCATTGGACTGAGCACAGGGTCCCCAGTGAAGGAGCTAGAGAAAGGACCCAAGGAGCTGAAGGATTTGCAGCTCCTTAGGATGAACAACAATATGAACTCACTAGTACCTTCAGAGCTCTCAGGGACTAAACCACCAACCAAAGAGTACACATGGTGGGACTAATGTCTCCAGCAGCATATGTATAGCAGAGGATGGCCTAGTTGGTCATCAATGGGAGGAGAGACCCTTGGTCCTGTGAAGGTTCTATGCCCCAGTGTAGGGGAATGCCAGGTTCAGGAAGTGGCAGAGGGTGGGTTCTTGAGCAGGGGAAGTGAGGAGGGAACATGGTTTTTCTTTTCTTTTCCTTTTTTTCTTTTTTGTTTTTTTTTTTGGGGGGGGGGTTGGAGGGGAAACCAGGAAAGGAGATATCATTTGACATGCAAATAAAGAAAATATCTAATAAAAAAAAAGAAAGAAAAGTACATGTAGCTATCCACGAAAAATCACACCAGTGTTTTTAAGCATTCTTCTTCAGTTATTCCAAAGCATGTTTGCATGTTCAGCACACACAAAACTCACATGATTATACAGTTCACGGCTACGCTTTCATTCTTCCACCTTTATCTACCTTTATCAAGAAAAATATCTTTAACCATGAAATCTTGTTAAAACACAAAGTATCTTATGACCACCAAGTTTTTTCTATTCAAAAATTAACTAAAAATATGGGAGGCACCTGTTTGACAAAAATCATAAAATAAGACTTTATGGATTTACTCATATTTGTTTTATTTCAGCATGTGAGGTACTAGGAAGCATTCATACAGTGTATTGAAGGAAGTCTCTTTTAGAGAAGAAAAGTATAAAATGAGATGATTTCATTTCCCTGGCCCTGTGTACGATAAAGTGTGCTCAAAAGGTCAATGTGTGTGTGTGCGTGTGTGCGTGTGTGTGTGTGTGTGTGTGTGTGTGTGTGTGTGTATGAGTGTGGACCTATACAGCTGCAAAGACCTTGGGAATGCACTGAGATTCAATCTCATATCTTGACTAAAAAATTATTGTTTTTTATTTAATATTTCTGGCTTCTAACGTCAATTCTATCTTTTAATCCTATTTGTAGAACTATCAAATCTAACAAGACTTGGGTAGTGATGACTGAATATATGAATGAAAGAATAGATTAATGCACTAAAATCAACAAACGCAAACTATTCAGAGATAATTTTCTTTATTAGTATAAGTTAATATATATACTTTCTGATATACTATAGACAGATAATTAGAAATAGTCTGACTACATCCAGAACATGCTACACTAAAAGGGGAGTTCTCAGGGCTGCCAGCCTTACAGTAGAGGTTGGGTGGCAGTATATTTCTCCTACAGAAAGAGAGAGAGAAAAAAATGAAAAAAAGAAGAAAAAAAGAAAGAAATAGTTTGACTATGAACAGATAGTACATTAATTGAAAACTTATATTAAAATAATTTATGAAATATATACCTTGTGAAGCTCATGTCCAGAATATTAACAAACTCTACATTCTACAAATTATTTGGGAAAGTAGATTCATAGTCTTTCACACTGGCAGCTGGCAAAAAAATAAGTATAGACTTATAATATTGGAGAATTTCCAGTGACAGATTAAATTATAGGAAAAAAAAACGATCAATTCCTTTAGTTGTCACAAAGCTGTAGATCTCAACTACAGTAAACCCCACACAGTACCTAAGTCTTTGATGTCCTAGGAATGGGTGACCGAGGGCTGAGACAGGAGCACCTGGAGATGCATTCCACATGGCAAGAAAGACATTAGTTATAACAGATGTGGGAAACAACCAGCCAGTCTGAGCATATTTATCTCCCAATGGCTATCCATTTCATTCCTACATATTTCTGTATCCAATAGTGGTTCTTAAATCACAAAAGAAGAACAGTGTGGTTCATGGCATCATTGTTCATAAAGTCAACAAATTATACATCATCCAAATTCTTACATTTTACAGAATGAATACACTATACTACAGGAAAATTATTCAGTGGGTTACATATGTGCATGTGATTGTGTATGTGTGTGTGCATGTAAAAGTAATCTAAACTGTAATTAATTGTCCACGTCAGAAATTGCAATTATCTGTTTCCTTTTTTATATTTGCTTCACAGGTGTATTCCTTTATTGAAAATTCATCAGCTCCTACCATTGATATACTTTCAGTTTATGTTTGTATTAAACATTAATATATAATTTAAATGTTTAAAGCAGGCTAAGTATTTTACAAAGTACTGTTATGAACTTATGGGAAACATGTGCTTTATGAGTCTTTATTTTGTAGATGTTTTTGACCTGAAGTTATTTTGAGTTGCATCTCTCCATGGGCTCTGTTAGGCTGATTATATCTATCTTTTCTTTAGAGAGCTACATTGTATTTCAAAAGTTAGATATTCTTTCTTTGTTTCCTAAAGGCAGTTGTTGCTTAATTCCTGCTACTGTATTAACACGGAAGCAATTATTTATGTTAGATCAATGGAAATCATAGAACTGTCAGTGTATGATTTATCTTATTGTTATTTGCCACCTTTACACCTTAGTTTCCCCATATGTCAAGCCCACATGAAGACCAATGAGACAGCCCTTCATACCTACAGCTGTTCTGGCTAGCATTTGAGAAGGATGATGCTATTGTTGTGGGGTTTTTTTTATGAGCTTTCAGGAATTTATGTATATTAAAATATTTTTTAAAAAACCAAAACATTTAAGAAAATACAATTATTTGAAGATGTTACCATACCATGGTTATATATTCATTGCCAACTGTGGTATTGCATTTCTGAAATCACTCAACACTGTTTGTTCCCCTTCAGTTCTTTCTTAGGTGACCCATAATTCCTCTATTCACTGAGACAGTAAAGAAAATAACCCAACTTAAAAATGTAATTCATCTATAGATATTAAATATTTTAGTCCCATGGAGATAAAGCAGCCTTGAAAGTAAGCTTTTCCTAAGTGAGAAAAATGATTTCTAAATTCAAAAGCCCCCTATACTCATAAAATGCATAATCTTTGGAGTTTAGGACAAAATTGGACTCTGAAACCTCCTGAAGAAGATGAAAGATGGAGTGTTCAGAGGAGCAAAGATAAGTAATATTTCAAACAGTGGGAAAATGGGGGGATTAGTAAAGGGTTTATCAAAACAAACAGAAGTTAAAGAAACCTAAGATGTTGGATATGTTTATTTTTTGGGACCAGATCCAGGATTAATTATTAATTAATTAATCATAATAAAAGTACTAAGAAAAGCTTCATATTAGAGTAAGAATTGAGGAGGCTTCTGCTCCGTTTGTACATAGTAGCTGGTGGACCAGAGTGCAATGTCCCTTTCATCTGTGGAACTGAAACACTAAATGGAAAATGACAAGTCACTGTTAGATAGCTGAGGTTCTGGGTCTGCAGCTCTAGGTCAGTCATGAAACACCTGCCTAGTATTTCAAAAGTTAAGGGTTCAATTGTGAGCAAAACACACACACACACACACACACACACACACACACACACACACACACACACACACACAAACACACACACACTTCTAATGTGCCTGAATCTAGGTGTTTCTAGCACCTTAGTATATTTTTTGTGGTGATGCTGAAAAAACTTTAGTTTCCAAATTTGGTGGTATGACAAGGTATAGAGCCTTGTAAAGGACACATGATGGTTGTCAATAGAATTAAAAGTTCACATCTCAAGAGATAAAATCTCAATATGTCAAGTGACCAAGCTGTATGGGTTATCTCTGCAGAGAGGGCAGAAATATAGACAAAAACAAGGCAGTCACCAATCATTTCTGTTCACCAACTTTCTTCAGGAATGGAGATTTGAGACTAAGAATAAACACATTTTAGAATACAAAGAAATATTTTCTTGTCCAAGGAACAGTGCATCATTTTTAAAAAATATTTTATTGGATATTTTCTTTATTTACATTTCAAATGTTATCCCCTTTCCCGGTTTCCCTCCCTCCTGGAAACACCCTATCACATCCTCCCTTCCCCTGCTTCTATGAGAGTTCCTCCACCCACCCACCCATTCCCACCTCCTTTCCCTCAATTCCTCTACACTGGGGCATCTATTGAGCTTTCATAGGACCAAATACCTCTCCTTCCATTGCTGCATGACAAGACCATCCTCTGCTACATATGTATGCAGCTGAAGTCATGTGAACTCCTTTGCTTAGTCCCTGGGAGTTCTGGTAGGTCTGGTCGGTTAATATTGTTGTTCTTCCTATGGGATTGCAAACCACTTCAACTCCTTCAGTCCCTTCTCTAACTCCTCTATTAGGGACCCTGCGCTCAGTCCAATGGTTGGCTGCTAACATCTGCCTTTGTATTTGTAAGGCTCTGGCAGAGCCTCTAAGGAGACAGCCATATTAATCTCCTTTCAGCATGCACTTGTTGGCATGCACAATGGTGTCTGGGTTTGGTAACTGCATATGGGATGAATCCCCAGGTGAGACAGTCTCTAGGTGGCCTCTCCTTTAGTCTCTGCTCTACATTTTATCTCCATATTTGCTCCTATGTGTATTTTGTTCTCCTTCTAAGAAGGATCTAAACACCCATACTCTGGTCTTCCTTCTTATTGAGCTTCATGTAGTCTGTGAATTGTACCCTGGTTATTTGGCTTTTTTGATAGTATACACTTATCAGTGAGTACATGTTTTCTTTTGCGATTGGGTTACCTCACTCAGGATGATATTTTCTAGGTCCATCTATTTGCCTAAGAATTTCATGAATTCAACATTTTTTCATAGCTGAGTAGTACTCTACTGTGTAAATGTACATTTTATGTATCCATTCCTCTGTTGAAGGACATCTGGGTTCTTTCCAGCTCCTGGCTATTATAAATAAGGCTGCTATGAACATGGGTGGAGCATGTGTCCTTATTACATTTGGAGCGTCTTCTGGGTATATGCCCAGGAATGGTATAGCTGGGTCTTAAAGTAATACTATGTACAATTTTCTGAGGAACCACCAAACTGATGTCCAGAGGGGTTGTACCAACTTGTATTCCTAACAGCAATGGAGGAGTGTTCCTCCTTCTCGACATCCTTGCCAGCATCTGCTATCATTTGAGTTTTTGATTTTAGCCATTCTGACTGGTGTGAGGTGGAATCTCAGGGTTATTATGATTTGCATTTCCCTGATGACTAAGGATGTTGAACATTTCTTTAGGTGCTTCTCAGCCATTCAATATTCCTCAGTTGAAAATTCTTTGTTTAGCTCTGTACCCAATTTTTTAACAGGGTTATTTAGTTCTCTGGAGTCTAACTTCTTGAGTTCTTTGTATATATTGGATATTAGCCCTCTACCAGATGTATTATACTTAAATCTAAACCACACAAAGACCAAATGAAGAAAGAGAACTTCAGATCAATCTCCCTTATGAACATTGATTCAAAAATACTCAATAAAATTCTTGCAAACTGAATCCAAGAACACATCAAAACGATCATTCACCACATTCAAGTAGGCTTCATCCCAGGGATGTAGGGATAGTTCAATATATGGAAATCCATCGACATAATCCACTACATAAACAATCTCCAAAAAAAAAAAAAAAAAAAAAAAAAACCTAACCCACATGAACATTCCATTACAAGCCAAAAAGCATTTAAAAAAATTCAGTATCCCTTAATGTTAAAAGTCTTGGAATGATCAGGAATTCAAGGTCCATATCTAAACATAGTAAAAGCAATATACAGAAAACCAGTAGCCAACATCAAACTTGAACAGAGAGAAACTTGAAGCAATCCCACTAAAATCAGTGATTAGACAAGGCTGTCCACTCTCTCCCTATCTATTCAACATAGTACTTGAAGTTCTAGCTAGGGCAACTAGACAACAAAGGAGGGCCAAAGGGATACAAATTGGAAAGGAAGAAGTCAAAATATCACTACTTGCAGTTGATATGATTGTATACTTAAGTGACCCCAAAAATTCCACCAGAGAACTCCTAAACCTGATAAACAACTTCAGCAAAGTGTCTGGATATAAAATTAACTCAAACAAATCAGTAGCCTTCCTCTACTCAAGGGATAAACAGGCTGAGAAAGAAATTATGGAAACAACACCCTTCACAATAGCCACAAATAATATAACATACTTTGGTGTGACTCTAACCAAGCAAGTGAAATATCTATATGACAAGAACTTCAAGTCTCTGAAGAAGGAAATTGAAGAAGATCTCAGAAGATGGAAAGATCTCCCATGCTTATGGATTGGCAGGATTAATATAGTAAAAATGGACATCTTGCTGAAAGCAATCTACAGATTCAATGTAATCCTCATCAAAATTCCAAATCAAATCTCCATAGAGTTAGAAAGAACAATTTACAAATTCATTTGGAATAGCAAAAAACCCAGGAGAGCAAAAACTATTCTCAACAATAAAAGAACTTCTGGTGGAATCACCATTCCTGACCTCAAGCTGTATAACAGAGCAATAGTGATAAAAACTGCACGGTATTGGTACAGTGACAGGCAGGTAGATCAATGGAATAGAATTGAAGACCTAGAAATGGACCCACATAAATATGGTCACTTGATCTTTGACAAAGGAGCTAAAACTATCCAGTGGGGAAAAAAGACAGCATTTTTAACAAATGGTGTTGGTTCAACTGGTGACCAGCATGTAGAAGAATGCAAATCAAGCCATTCTTATCTCCTTGTACAAAGCTCAAGTCCAGTGGATCAAAGACCTCCACATAAAACCAGTTATGCTGAAACTAACAGAGAAGAAAGTGGGGAAGAGCCTTGAACATATGGGCATAGGGGAAAAATTCCTGAACATAACACCAGTGGCTTGTGCTATAAGGTTAAGAATCGACAAATGGGAACTCATAAAATTGCAAAGCTTCTATCAGGCAAAGGACACTGTCAATAAGATAAAATGGCAACCAATAGATTGGGAAAGGAGTAGTGCATCTTAAAGCCTTTAAATAAGACATATACTTTATAACATAATTGATTGAGTTTACTACACCTCAAGGAACTTACAAGTTCATAATGGAAAAATTAGATCATGTATTACTACAGTGAAAGAAGGCTTTATTAGCATTCACGAAACTACCACAGCCAGAGAACATGGGTGTTATGACAGACTAGAATCAGCTTCAGAGATCATCTTGACAAGGAGAACAAATAATGCCTAGACACTCTTAGATGTTAAAGAATGTCTTGAACATGCCCCACAGCCCTACAAATTTTTTATCACAAGGCTCTGACTAGCTTCTAGAAGACTCTGGGACTTACCTGGAGCACTGGAATAATATTTTTGAAGCATGATAGATAGAAAAACCTAACTAAGAGTTCTCAATAAGACATGCTATAATATTGGCTGTTATATCCATAGTTAAAATGTAGACATAGTAGTGTACATATCTATGTTTAAAAATGACAGAGTTTGGGGACCATGACTAACCAGGCAGGTAAAGGAGCTTGTCACATAAGCCTGGGTAATATTCATAAACTACCTCAGATCAATTCCTAGATTGCACAGAGAGGAAGATGGAGAGAACTGATTATACTAGGTTGCTCTCTCACCTTCCTGTTCACTTCATGGCACACATGCCATAGCACAAGTGTCCATAGATACGCTATAAGCATACATAGACAACAAATAAACCTTTAAAAATTAGTTTTCAAGTAACAACTTTCAGAGGACTCATTTAAATCTGCTAAGGTTTAATTTTATCTGGGCATAAAAAAGAGACTTGTATTAGAAGCTTCTCTAGAATCCCTTCCATCTTCATTAGTCTCCATTTTATGACTTAGGTCTTCAGAATGAATTGGGGTAGTGTTGCTCTAGATGGATTTGTTACAACACACTAAAGACTAAATTATGACACTCCAGTCACTGTTATGCACAAATGGCAGAGGTGGCATTCACATTCATGAAAAATAAAATAAGGTTCTAGGAATAAACATTTTGAAGGAGGCATGAACCAAACCTATCAATGGAATAATATAAAAATCATTTCCACCTTTCTTTATTCAACAAATATGCTTCAGTTGTTAGCCATATTTAAGACATTGTGCTAGGGACTCTTGTGAGACATAAACATGAGTTAAGAGAGCTACTCATTAAGCATGAGTTTACATGCGAAATTTCATTTTTTACCAGATCAAGTGAAGCTTGAATAATTGTGAGATCATTGCCTATTTGTCCAATAATGTCCCTGAAGGATATACCACAAAATTCAAAGATTTCCAAAGACTTAAAATTTAGTTTCTAAATTCTGATCAAGGAGCAAGTAGCATAATCTCTCCCCTTTTACCTGTCAACCTGAATGTGAGTGTTTGAAAACATTGTTAAGTATGGATTTCTCTCTTCTTATAAGTGCCTTCCATCTAAAGCAGTGGTTCTCAACCTTCCTAAGGCTGCAGTCCTTTAATACAGTTCTTCATCTTATGGTTACCTTCTTCTCCCAACCATAACATTATTTTCAGCACTATTTCATAAGTTTGCAGCTGTTATGAATCATAGTGTAACTATCTGTTATACAGCATATCTTATATGTGGCCCCTATGAAAGGGTCATTTGAGCCCAATTGGGGGGTCACACTCGAGAAGCTGAGAATTGATGAACTAACAGAAAAGGACAATGGAATTTAATCAGCTACTGTTCCACACACTGCATAGCAAAGGCAGGACGACGTCTTCTATAGAAGCTAAGGTAGTTAGCTAGAACTCTATCCTTTATGTTCTTGCCAATATAAATGCCTCAGATACTTAAGTTATGAGCCATATTGAAAAACATATGAGCTCGTTATTCAATATTTGTAGTGGAAGACAACCTTCCTATGTCTTCAACCAGATGATATCCAACTGAGAAGAGGTCTTGATTTATTTGGACTAAAACACTTGGAATGTACTGAAGCACAACAAAGATGTTCAGTGGTTGCTTCCCATCCAGCAGTTTCAGGCCAATCCCAGAAGCTGCTACATGGGAGGACTCTTACATTCAGTCTACCGCCTAATTTCACAGCTAGTAGCAAAATTTACCTTCACTCGGAGTGCTCTTGTTATTTCAATGGGGCTGTTTCTATTTATAAAGTTACACAATCCACTTGGTTCCTTCTTCCTCTCTGTCTGAGACACAGTTTAGAAAAAGAAAACAGTCATTCCATTAACACATTGCCAGGAAACCCAACTGTTGTTCGCTGGAACAAACTAAAAAAAGACCATACCAAGACTTATGCCTTACTCAGCCTTACTCATGTCGGCTCTAAGAAGCTCTTCAGTCTGAACTCTGAAATTCCATTATGCTCATGAGAAGGCTATCTTGCTACTTTGTTCATGTGGTGGTTAAACTTAATGCCTCTAAAACACTCTCTAAGTGAAAGCTTGTCCCACAACAGGAAGCACCCACTGCCAAGTTCTTTGGTGAATAGCAATGTGTCCCCAAGAAGATCCAGGTGTCAAGATGTTTAACAAAAGTTGTACACAGCAACATTTGAAGAGAAGAGAGCAAAGGGAATAGAGATGTGAGTTTGAGCCTAGCTCTTCCTTCAGGAAGATACTAACTGTACCAACTTAAATGTGTCACAAAGGTCCGTGCGGTGACAGTCTATATGGAAACTCTGTCTCTGGAAAGGAAAGCAAACCACATTTATTGTAGAGTGGACATAGCAATAAGAAATCTGAGTTTTTATTACAACTCTTTAAAACATAAAATATAAAGTTTAACCAAAATATAATTGCTATTTGATCAAGGTTGCAGGAGAAAGGGAGACACTGCTACCTGTGAGGTCCATACTCTTGAGACATCTTTTCTCATGCAGATCAAATGAGAAAGTGCCCTGCAATAGGAACTGTAAAGAAAGTCTGGAGGCCTTTTCTTCTTCATTTATTCTTCAGGGGAAAACCTTTCTGGCTGAATGATACAAACTAACTGTTACATTTTAATTGATTTGTCTTTCCAGCCTTTCTTTCTTTCTTTGTTTCTTATTGTTTTATTGTTCTTCTTTCTTTCTTTCCCTTTTTATGAAAATAGACTCTTCTTTTTGTACAAAGAACCCTGTCCACAGTTCCCCCCCCTCTACTCTTCCCATCCTTTCAATGATTTCATTTTGATTCTTATGAACATTGCTCCATAGGATGGCATAACACACAAAGGATAGAGAAATGTTCTAAATTGCTATGAGCAATTTTATTACCTGTCTGGTTTCTTTAGATAGAATGTGGTGCAAATTTTCTCCCTGAATTAAAAACAAAATATTCTTATTATATTGAAGAGAGTTTTCCATAGACAATTGAAACAGATAAGGCAAATGGATGACATTTTAAAAAACGGATTCTTAGAATCTAATATTATCATGTAAACAAGTGCCTCTGATAATTTTAGGTGTAGACAAATCGTCTCTTCCTCTTCGCACTCCCCCAACTTCCCGTCAATAGTCTATTGTTAAAGAATGGACTTTCTCCCAGACCACATCCTGTCTGTCCTATAGAGAAACAGCATGCTATTGGAGGAAAACAAAGATCTTTTTCTCTGTGTGCAGCTGCAGAAGACACAGAGAAAACAATCTCAATGGCATCCAAAATGCTATTGTATTAAACTCATGTTCTAAGATTTACTTTGCAAATTGTCTAATGAATTTCAGGAACTATGAAAGAACATTTGGGCCTTTAGACTAGAAGATTAGGGATCTCTGATGATGCTACTGCTGCCTTTAAAACACTCTTCATATTACACGATACAAATGAGCACATACACGAATTATATGTGAATATATTCATGAATACATTCTTTTACAATAAACAAAGATTCAGCAGATTAATTAAATACTCATGAAGTTAGCCTCATATAGAAATATAAGACAAGATTACAATAACTAAATCTAAAATGGAAGTTTCAGAAATTTGTTATAAAATAAAATATAAAAAATTGCCTATGAAAGATTTATTACAAATCCAGAAGGCAAATCTCCCTGCATAAGCATGTAACAAACACATGTGGACAGACCAAAAAACTGGATAAGCAGGTAACAAAAAAAGATACCAAAGATTCATGGAGCAGTACAGAGAAGGATTTGTATTTACTGAAAAGAGTGTCTTTTTTTTTAGAATATAAAAGGTCTAGATCAAGTCTAAGAGAAATAGTACTATGAACATAGTTTTGGAGAGGATGATCAGCCTGTGCTCATGGGCAGAAACAGAATGACAGCAAGGATATGAAGAAGCCTGCCAAAGCAAGAAAGAAATGGTGATAAAAGGTACGACTACACATGGAGGGACCCATGGCTCCAACCGCATATATAGCAAATGATGGCCTTGTCAGACATCAATGGGAGATGAGGCCCTTGGTCCTGTGAAGGCTTGATGCTCCAGTGTAGGGGAATGTGAGGGCAGGGAGATGGGTGTTGGTGGGTAGGTGGGTGGGGGAGCACCCTTATAGAGGCAAGGAGAGGGGAGATGTGATAGGGAGTTTCTGGTGGGAGAGGAAAGCCAGGAAAGGGGATAACATTTGAAACGTAAATGAAATATATCTATTAAAAAAGGTAAATGGCTTAAGGAGAAAAGACCTCTTGTACAGATGTTCAAAATGGGACAAAATAATAGCATACATTTTGACAAGAGTACAATACTCTCAGAAGTCAATAAAGGCAGAGAAAGATGTTAAAATATAAGGTTCAGAAACAAATATAAAATCTCTATTATTTAGAAGACTAAAAAGTAGTCAATTTCCCTTGAACCAACCTATGATAAAATGGCACCCATTTCACTTAAACATCTATAAGACTGAAAAAAAAAACAAAAGTCCAAACCAAACAGAACCCCAATATTTTGGTTAATATACAAATAGGCTTGATTGTGACAATTTCACATGTATATGATCATTCATTCATTCATTCACTTCTGGAAAAGGGTCTTGTGCTGGTCACAATCTTGCTTTGTTATTTTAAAGGACTGATCCTCATGACTCCACCTCCCAATTGCTGGGATCACAAACCTGTCTCACAAGCTGTCTTAGGGATGAAACCATGTGGTTTATTTTTTTTCTTTTCCTTTTCTCTCTTTTATTTGTTATTGTTGTTATTTTGTTTGTTTGTGTGTGGGGGGGGGTATTTTGCATGCAATACAAGCATGCTACTGAACTTACTCCCGGTTCTATATTTTGTTCATACTCATCCCTCCCCACAAGGCCCTCCCAGCACCTTCTGCCTTGTTCTGGTCTACTTACTGCCTCCCACTTCTTCCTTCTGTTACCATGGCATACATTCCAATAATATAGTAGCATTCATATATACTGTCATGCAAAACACATTGTAAAGACAAGTTGTATCATTCAGGATCCATCTCACAATTCAAATGAGGTGTTCTAAATATTGCTTTTTGTAAATACTTTCTGCAGTCTAAGAGGATCATATCATGACTTTCTTCTTTCAATACTAGTGGTGATTTTTCCAGTGACTACTTTCCCAATTCCCTTTCAATGCTGTTGTGGGAATAGTTAAAAAATGAATTTTCCAAACCAAGGGTAAACAGTCTGTTATATAACTGCATAGCTACCCACTTACCAAGACACAGAAACCAACAAATGATGCTTTCCCACTGGGATATCTCACTCTACTCTGGCTCTATAAACTTCACTTCAAGAATTCACATCTTATAATTTCTTGGCTGCCTAGATCCTATTTCTAATGGAGAGTTCCCAGTACCAACAACAGAAGAATTCTAAAGATTGTGTACTGGAAGTAGGATTGAGTGTCACATCCGAGAGCCACTTCTGGCTATCTATCTGGATTGGCTTGGAACACAAGAAGTAAAAGGTAGTCATCAAAGTTACACTGTGGAAATAGCCAGAGAAGACAGGGGACTACAGTGAGCTTTGTATCTGAGAATTCTTGGTAAAAATCTATATCAACTTTATGTACATTGTTATGTTCAAAACCTGGATAACTTACAAATCCTCTGTTTTGTATTTTAAGAATTATGTTTCTTCTCTGATGTAGTGTTCGCTTTTCAATAGATATCTATATAAATCAGAACATCAGAACAACTATGACAATCTATGAGACACTATTAAGTGTTTCAGAATTTTTAAAAAAGATTTATTTATTTATATTATGTATATGAATACACCGTAGCTGTCTTCAGACATACCAGAAGACTGGATTGAATCCCATTACAAACAATTGTGAACCACCATATGGGTGCCGAGAATTGAACTCAGGACCTCTGGAAAACAGTCACTGCTCTTAACTGCAAAGCAATCTTCTCCAGCCCCTAGAATATATATTTTCAATATATATATGTATATCATAAAACCTTGTCTAATCTTGGAAACCTGATTTAGTTAGAAATTGAGGCTAATCTCTAACTAATAAAATTTCTCTAAATACTATTTTTCTTTACTTCTGACTACACATCTGGGCTGTAATGCCCTTATCTTTGCGTAAGACAAAGGGGAGGACCTCCTAGTGGTCAGTAGACTAGCTAAGCATATGTCCAGTGTTCTATTTTCTTTTTCTTTTTGTCCCCACAGGTTGCTGTCTAGAGGCATGAAGATGAGACAAGTTTGATTTTTACCTCGTTTGCAGGGTTATTTTAAACATATGTTATTAAACCATTTCTTATTGGACCATTGAAGAAATGCTTTAATTCATGCAGATCATAGTTTTCTATAAAGATCTATCTTTGATATTCTATCTAAAGAGCAACCATAGACAGTACAGAAAAGCATGCCTGGGTTCAAATAAAAAGAAAATGCATGTGCTAATTTGATATGTCATAGTTGCTTGATATTTACTGAGGCCGGTCCTTTCCTTCGCTGAAGAGAAATGGAGGAGTGGTGGATGGGGTGAGGTAGAAGAGAGGATGGGACAGGGACTGGGAGGAGAGGAAGGAAGGGAAACTGCAGTCAGCATGTAAAATAAATAACATTATAATTCTAAAAAATATATGCGCCAAGCCAGATTTATCCTGTGTAAGCCTGTCAATCCTTGGCTGTGTAGAGCCGTTAAAGGGGTGAATTACATATTTCTACTTTGTTATATCTAGGAGTCTGAGGGACTATATATTATAGAGGTTAGTATAACCTTAATTATCAGTGTCATTTTGATTGTATCTAAATTTATTTTAACATATTTCATTACAAATGAGTATGGACTTAACCACCTCACATCTTCAGTTTATAACAACACATGATACAAGTTCCTTTCATTTGTTTGTGTTCTTAATTTTTTATTTTAAGAATTATATAGAATCAGAGAGTGGATCAGGGGAGAAATATGGAGTTTAAAAAATTAATTAATAAAAAATTATACTACATTATTTTACCAAGGAATGGATACTCTTGGGCCATAATCTCTCATATCTAGTGACCTATATTCTAATTAAAACTATAATACTTTTAAACAAATAATTCCATAATTTGAAAAGGAGAAGTCCTTCCATGTAACCAATTAAAAAAAAAACCCTTGGGATATCAAATTCCTTAACTAGGCTTTAGGAAGCAGTAATGCAACAAAAACCATTTCTTTCCTTTACAAAAACTGGAACAACAGTGGGAACTGAGAAACAAGAAGAGAACAGAGTGAAACTTGTCAAAGTCAGAACTCCTAGATGAATGAATCCTTAACTTTTGCTACTTTTCCTCTGGTAAAATCCAGTCTCCAAGAAGTCAGTGAAGTACAACATTGTTTTCAATAATTGCTTTCACACTTGTATGAAGGAAAAAACAAAGATGATGTAAAAATCAGATAAACTAGACTGTAACCCAATGCTTCATAGCATCTGTTATTAGTGGTAATCAGTCCGTACTTTGTGTTAATAATAATAAATTAGTTGTATATATCTAACAACTATTATGCAGTAGATACTCAAAATGTCAATTATTATCAGTTTTAAATACTACAAGTTGAAAAGTTCAAAATGTTTCAAACAAATCTGCATTCTTATGTAAAGAAGATCTTTTGTTTTGTTTTTACAAGATTTATAATGTGGGTAGTTGATAACGGGTGAATCAATTCAAATCACTTCTTTTACTAGTGTGATATTCTTGGTTGGGTTTGGGTTTGGCTCTAGAATAAAGACATCTAATTTTCTTGCTTCCATATTCTGGAGCTCCAGCCTTCTTCTAATCTGGATCTTTCCCTGCTTCATTTCATTGCTGTGTTTCTAGTTTACAAATGTCACCTTAATAGTTACCAATCTCCTCTCAGCCTGTACAGGGTAGTCCCAACACCATCCCTAAGACTTCACTTCTTATCTCACAGTATGTCAAACCACACCAGTCTATCTTGTCTACCTTCTTCTATTTGTTATAATTGCCTAATCATCTTTCATTTTATAAAATAGCACCTTATTTCATACACTGATGGGCAGTATTCTCTCTGAAATATTCTTTTTTTCTCATGTTTACTTGGACAGATAAAAGACATAGTTCAAATGTAATATTCCACAACTTGCAGAATACTACTTCTCCTACCTTTGCAACAAAAACTAACAGATCCCAGATCATTAATATTAAGCTATTTAAATTCCTGGTCTAAAGAATTAACTGTAGTAGAAAACATTGAGAACACTCAAGAGAAACAGAATAATGGAGGAGACAAAATCAGGAAATAGAATGAGAGAAAAAGAGTTGCCCTTGAAAAATGTATCACTCTGGGTATGTGCCTCAGTGCATAGAGAGCAAGCCTAGCACACTAGGAGTCCCTGCTAAATTCCCAGCTCCCTATAAGTAGAGGAGTAATGTCAGCAACACAGTTCTACAATCCCAAATCCTCCAGATGTGACAGCTTGTGCGATGTGAACATTCCCATCAGGTCCTCTCCTTCTTGTTTCACTTAAGTTTTAGATGACATAAAGTCTTAATTACTTATGTTCTTTGAACTGGGCATAACTCTATGTCCTTGGGGGCCTAATACAATGTTCTTTTAATTATACTCCATATAGAATGTTACAAGTTGAATATGGTAGCTACTGGTGCTGTATCATGCCAAAGTATAAAAAAAACGCTCAAAAATTGATGACATATCTATTGACTTCATGTGCCTATAAATGATATATTTAGTAGTTGCTGTTTCAATAAAGGAAAGATGGATATGATACTGAAAAGAAACAATGTAACTTATTGGCAAATTTCCAAAAACTACACAAAAAATGTCAACACAACAGAGTGAGTCATGTAAAGAATATTAGCAAGATTCAGCACATGTGAAGGATATGATTTTTAACATAATTTTCTAGTTTAACTAATGAGATGAAACATATAAGGAACTTTTTATAACACAAAACAAAATAATAGGCAACAGTTTCAGTCTGCCAATGATTTCACAAGGACAATAAATGTATTACAATGAAAAATGACTCTCCAGCCTGTAGAGAAAATGTTCAAATGTAGACATTACTTCAATATTTTTATTCAAGTGCTACCAAAAAGACAAAAACCAATTAAAGCATCTCTAACATCTTAGCTGGCAAAAGAGCTGTAACTACGAAAAGGAATGGTGATGTTTCTATAAACACAAACAAGGGAATGTGCAAGCACAGCTTACCTGGGGGACTGCAGGCTGACCTACAGCTGCAGGGCTGGCCAGCTCTAGAAAAGCTAGCCTGTGAGCAAGCCAACAGGAGTGCTGACAGCCCTCAGCACTCAGGGAAGCTTTGCAAAAGGAAACAGCTGGAAGCCAGAGCCAGGGATCCACTCTATTGACATCTGCTGCTCTATTTCTATCTTGGGGTGACTTTTATTCATTTCTGTTTCTCATATAATCCAGAAGAGGCTATGTGTCAACTTAATCATCTTCTCCTGATAATTCTACATACTTGGAGATAGACAAGTACTTATTTACAATTTCTAGCAATGGTATTTAATACCTGACATATATATGAAAATTTTCACCAAGGCTATCGATACCTCACTTGGCACATTTTCTATCATCAAAAGTCTTCATTGTTAGTATGTTAGTTAGTTAGTTAGTTAAGAATTAACATTTTCCACAACCACAAACTCTTATTTTGAACCTGTTTTCCACCAAAATCTATCAATGAAAAAATGGCTGGTAACTTTACCTTTCCAAACCTCAGTTTCTTCATGTGCAACCTCAGGACAACAGTAGTGTCTACGTCACCTAGCTAGTGTGAACACTAAATATCATGTCCAGGGAAGCTCTTGGTTCACTACCTAGCATACTGCAATTATAGATAATGCTAATTAGCATCAGATCCCCTCAGCCATGACTTATCTAAATGTCACTACTGTGGTCATTGTGTCTAATTGTCATGTAAGTGCCTTCCCCTTGGCTACTTAATAAGTTCATTCTCCACTGATCTAATCCTGATAATTTTTCCAGATATTACACTTCACTTTACCCACTAGACATTTTGCAAAACTATCTCATTAAAAACTGCTTTTTCCCTCTGTACTTTAGTCCTACCAGCCCACTACATAAACAGCAACTTTTGAATCATTTTGGAATGGTCCATTTATATAACATTTCTCACAGCCTTATAAATCCACAAAATAATTTCCTCATTAGCAATACATTATATATTTATATATTGTATATTAGTTATATATCTTACTAATATGTATATTTATTAACAATATATTAAATATGATATGTATTAATATAAAATATATTAACATATAAGTGTATATATATATATATATATATATTATGTATAATATATAGTTAGGACACTGAGGCAAGACCATGATGCCCATACCAGCCTGAACTACATAATGGGTTATAGGTTATCTGAGGCTACAGAGTTAGGCCTTGCCTCAAAAACAAAACAAAACTTAGGAAGTAAGTAAAAATTGTAGACTTTGAAAAGAAAGAAATGCTCAACATATTATATACATATAAGATAAATAGATATATGTATGCACATGTATATACTAAACCTTAAACTAGAGTATCTCGTCATAAGCAATACATTTGATTGTCTTTTGTTTTAAGTATTAGCCTACAACCACTCTAAACACATGAGAAAGAAGTGATTCCTCCTGGGCCCATCCTTAGAACTCACTAAATGGAACACGGAGCGAGTGATTCCTATTATCATGGACCAAAGAACTAACTTCCACACACTGCTCTAGATCTTCAAGAAGGACAGAAGTTCTCTTTAACTTTACTTCCATCATGTGGACTTTTCAGCATTCTTTGGCATTTAGGATGAGTTATAAAGAGCGAGTGGTACTTGTATAATATGAAAACCTAGAAAAGATACAGAAATTATTTTGTGGAGAGACTGGCCAGTATAGGGAACAAAAGCCTTCTTTCTAAAATGTATCCTCAATAGTCTCAGGCAAAGGCTCCAAATCTACAGTAACATGTTGGTAATGGTTTAGGGAAGAAGCCAGTAAGAGTTGAAAAGCCAGTGCACATGAGGGGAGAGGTTAGAACATTCAAATTAAGTAAAAAAAAAGAAATTAGAAAAAAATACATCAAAGGAAAATATGAGCCCTTGACATTTTTATGGTACATTTTCCAACTGTTCATGGTATGGATATATATATATATATA
>NW_022196910.1:37134592-37138674 GCF_008632895.1 Mastomys coucha
TATATATATATATATATACATACATATATTTCTTTTTTCAAAATATGAAGCAGAAATGAAATTTAATAATTAAGGAAAAAGAGGCCATGAACTTGAGAGAGGGCATGTGGCATATATGGGAGGGATTGGAACAAGGAAAAGAAAGAGGGAAAATAATGTAATTATATTAATTTCAGAACCTAAAACCAAGCATTTATTTTTTAAAAACCTAATGTGATTTGTTTAAAGATAGGAGAACTAAGTCGTGTTAACTGTGCTCGGCACATAGGAAGAAGACATCCAGGAAAGGAAAGCTGGATGGATTTACAAACAGGAATGGGAGGAAAACTAGCAGTCCCAAATAAAAAAATTGTAAGGCTGGGGAAAGATGCTTTTGAATGTCTGATTAAGCTAAATGGAAGATGTGTTCAATGAGTGATGGTGAAGAGACATGGGAGAGAAAGAATTTGAAATAATTATAATAACTAACAGAAAATAAATACACAAGGGCAAGTATATGTAGACAGGGACAAATTCAAAATAAAAAGTGAAGTAAAATCTCTAACATCTTGTAAAACATGTGATATAAAGGAGTAAAGTGAATTATTACACAAAGGCATCAGGGTTCAAGACTAGATGACTTGATCGGCAGCATCTATTTTAATGCAAAACAAAACAAGGACAGAGAATTCAGATTGAGGACATTTCTGACATGGTAAGAGGATTGTTCTCTCAAACCAGATTACAAAACTTTTTGGTGCAATGAGTGGCTGCATATTCTACATAATTTTTTTTGTAATGAGAGCCATTTATTGTGGTTGCTATCCAGGATTTGCTTCTCATAGAAATGGAACCCGTAATTTTTAGTTAGGCACATAGCTGTTTAGAAGAAACGCTGCATTTTGCGATTTCCTCCACAGCTAGATAAGGTTTTAGAATTCTAAGAAAGCCAATGGGATGTCATAAAGCCTTTATGAAATGGGGTTTGTCTTTTTCCTAGAGTAGAACTACATAATCCACTTAAGACAGAAAGTTTGGAGCCACTAATGGAATGGGATAGACAAAATGGAGAGGTCCCAACTCTCTGACATGGTCTTAACTTCAATATATATATATATATATATATATATATATGTACATATATATATATATATCTTCAGATTTCACCACCTGACTGAGAAATATTCTTCCCTGCTTTCCAATTGTAATATGACATTGAATTTCCCAGTGTATTCAACCAAGTCTAACTCTCCTTAATATATCTACCTTGATCATTTCTGCTATTTTCCTTGCTTTTTAATTCAAAATATTTTAAATATATTTCTTTATAACACATGGAAATACTTTAATATGCTGCTGAAGTATTCTCCATGTTTGTTTGAAATTTCAGTCTTAAATCTGATAAGAGACATGGTAAAATTATTCCCACAAGCATAATTATTCCTATAATTCTTCATGTCATGGAGTTTAATTGAAATATCAGATGCTGGGATTGAAGAAATGGCTCAGTGGTTAGGAGCACTGGCTCTTCTTTGAAGGGATCTGGGATCAAGTTCCAGCACCAATATGGCAGTTCACAACTCTGTAATCCCAGTTCCAGAGGATCTGACACCCTCAGACATACATGGAAGCAGAACACCAATGTACACAAAACAAAACAAGGAAAAAAGAAAGAAATATCAGATGCTTGATTAAGATTTACTGACCACAGTGATTTACTCAAATTCTATTGCACAAAAAAAAAAAAGTGGTCAAGTCTTAAATTAAGGCCATTTAGCAAAGTAGAAGTTTGAGCATACATACAAGTCAATAATTGTGTTCCCCAGGGAAAATTCTACCTATCTATGCACTTATATGCCATCTATCTATCTATCTATCTATCTATCTACCTACCTACCTACCTACCTACCTACCTACCTATAACTAGTGATTTATCTATCATTTATCTATATTTATCTAGTTATCTGTCTATCATCTAACATCTATCTTATCTAGTTTACATTTTCACTAGCTGCAATAGTAATATTATATATCATGTATATAATTAAATATGGAATGACAAAGATAGACTCTGTAGCTATTTCTACAGACCAAAATAAATCACAGTAAAGTAAAGTAGGTGTTATCTAAAGATTTATAAAGGTCCATCTGGGCCAAGTTTAAAAACCTAAACAGAAAAAGATAATTCAAATAGATATGTTAGATAAAATGATTAACTTTCTTTTGCAATTATAGTCTTCATTTGTCAATATAAAGCACACTCAAATTATTTTTTTACCATATATTTGTATATAGGCAAAAAATATATGCCATTATCTCAGTCAGAGATGAGCTGGTGTGAACATAGGAGGCTTTAACAAAGCTGGATGCTGTGTTTGATGCTACACTGCAAGTGATGCTTATGAAGGTTTAGAGCAGTGATTCTCAACCTTCCTAAACCTGCGATCCTTTAAGACAGTGCTTCATGCTCTGGTGACCTACAACCATAAAATCAATCCCCAAAGGGGTCACCACACACAGGTTGAGAAACACTCCTTTAGATGGATCTCCAGGAAAGAGCTTTACCTGCAGGGCCACTGAGCACTCTGCCTCTGGAGCAAAGGTTTGAGGAAGGATCACCACTCAAGATCTCACAAAATACCAGAAAGTAAATAGTTAAAAAAAAAAACAAACAAACATGTCAACAATAAGAAAAACAGCAGTGTTTCAATTTGTAAACAGAAATCCCAGCAAATGTGTAGTAAGAGAGACAATACTTCATCGTTTTCTTCCCATTCCAATAAAACAAGCAGCTAGCACTCATACATTCAAACCCTGCAGATGACATTTGGAGAAAAGAGAGACCATGCACAAGGGATTTGACAGAGATTTCCTTTTACAGGTAATTTATATAGGAGTGGGCTCCTGTCTTCTTATACCTGTGTCACTAACAGAGCAGTACCTAGGAGTAACTATATTAATAAGAATACTGGCTACCCTATACAGATACTCAGAATTTTGTTCATGACTTTTGCAACTATACATTAAAATACAGTTTGCACGTTCAATGCTCAGTCTCCCATAATTCTGTCCCCTACTTATACCAGAGTTCCTCTAAGAGTCACCATCTCCCAAAGTTCATGGTATAACTGACAAGAAGTTTCTCTTTGTGTGGTTTTTTCTTTTTTTTTTTAAGTCCACAGTAACCTTTAGCTACTAACCTTGCTGTCTTCGATCTCCTTGGCTGTTCCCTGCAAGGCTTTCTTCTCTCCAAAGTCACAGGTTGATTTTAATGTGAGCTGGCAAGAAAGCATTGAGCGCTCCGGTGTAGCAATTTCCAAAGGTCTTGAAGAACAGCTCTGTGATACACTGATGCCAAGATTCGGTATCGGAAGAGCAGTGTGAACAGGCTTTGACCCAACAGCTGGCTGCCTCAGTTTTGAGGCAACCCCAAGGACAGGCATGGCTTCTATAAAAGTATCTTTTTCTTGCCAAAGAAAATGCTCCTAACCTCAGTCTGGTAGACTCCAGCTTTAGTATTTCCAGAAGGAAAAAAAAAAAGAACTACTTTAAGCAAAACTAACAGTCATCTGGATGTAAAAGAAAGAGAGAGAGAGATAGAAAGAAAGAAAGAAAGAAAGAAAGAAAGAAAGAAAGAAAGAAAGAAAGAAGGAAAAAGAAAGTGAGAGAGAAAGAAAAGAAAGACAGATAGACAATAACTTTCAAACTAACTAACTTTCAGGAAGAGACAAATTTTTTTCTCATCTAAGAAACTGTCTTGCTAGTTCAGACTCTCTCTCTCTCTCTCTCTCTGTCTCTCTCTCTCTCTCTCTCTCTCTTCCTCTCTCTCTCTCCTGTTCAGCAAGTTAGTGTCTGCAAAATAAATTCTACAAAGCCATTTCTGTAGGATTATAGAGCTCCTCGCTTTGTTTTCTTCTCACTACACCAGCCGCAGCCTGAATGTGATCTTTGAAAGGAGAAAGGTCAGGGTGGGGGGAGGAAGGAACAAAGGAAAATCCCTTCAGTCCAGTTTCAGCCTAGTTGTCAAAGCCAAAAGACCACAATAGTGGATGGCTAAGAGTTCTTCCTGACTTCAGAAATAACCAGCCTGCATTCTCTTTCTA
>NW_022196910.1:37138684-37221802 GCF_008632895.1 Mastomys coucha
AAAAAAAGCAGGTCACTGTCCAAAACAAACAGCTGTTGGAAGAACTTTTAGCCCGGAAACAATTTCAGCAATGAAGCTGTTTGTCTAATTTCCAGCTATTTTTCACTCTTGACAGCCAGGAGCCACGGTGTTCACTCTGCTTCATCCCATGAAATCAGGCTAAACTGGAGTAACAGGACAGCCAGCTAAAGCAGCTGAAACCTTCAGCAGACCTTGCCTGCTTATGTTACAAACTCCAGTAAACACAGGAAGCCAGGCATTAGATGCATGGTGATTTCTAAATGTAATGACGGTATCCCCATTCCCAGGACAGCAATGTCCCACACAACAGTTATGGGGCTAAGCACATCAGGCATTAGTGCAAGTAACCTCTGGAACCACATGGAATGAACATACTTATCGTCAATACTTTGTAAAAATGTAGCAGCGTAGAGACTAGCAGCAAAAATATCAAGAGTAAATAAAAGAAGTTATTTTGCAGAAAACTCAATAACCTTCCTTAACTGAAGCATGTGGGACAAAATCAAGTTGAAATTGGAGAGGTCAGCATCTTTATATGTCTCCAAGGGGATCTTTCTTCAGTTCATTAGACCACTCTTATCTTGAGATTCTTTCTTAATAAGCCATCTCTATTTCTGTATCGAATAATGTATCTCTGATACAGTCCTTTGCTCTGGGACAGAAGAGTCTGGGATCAGGAGCCTTTAGACCTCAGATCATCCTCAATTCCTTAACTAAGCATGCCTTTCCTAAACACTTTGGAATCTCTCACTCTTACTGACCTCTATGCCTATTTTACAATTCACAACTTTTTTCCTCCATCCCCTCTCTTTCTTGTGGCTGTTTGAATTTTCAGCTTGAGTGTCTGGTGGTTTCACCTTCACACATTAAAAAAAAAAATGTCTTTGAACTTCCTTCTGCATCTGCTTTTACTGGTGAGGCTAAGAAGTCAAAACAGGAACCACAATTTCCCTAAGAACCAAAAGAATTTTGTTTGAGATACACTGAGGTATGGAACTGAATGTCATGAAGACAGAGAGTAGATGTTTTTGCACCATTCAAGTGAGAAGTGATTTAAACAATAGCCTCCCAAGCTTTAGCTCCACCTAAAGTTTTTACATTTTAAAAAAAAGTTTCCAAATCTCTACTCAATACTGCTGATCTTATTTGTAAAATCTCTCTATTGCAATAATATCAGATTCCATTTTGGCTAAATATAAACAAGGGGAGTGCTACTTAAGCATGCATCTTTGTCCAGGATACAATGTGTACATAGGAAATTTCCCATGAGTTAGTAGAGCAGTGTGTGTGCATTACAGTATTGGGAATTTGCTAGTAGTTTGTACCAATCAGATGAACTTTGTTTCACATCTCTCATGTTTCTACTGAACAATTCCTTTTGTGCAATTAAATTTACAGATAATTTCATATGTGTATATTATACATTGTGTTTGGTTACACTCCCCAGCTTCTTTTTCTTCTTACCACCATCAAACCTCTTCCTTCCCCTACAACTTACCACATTCATATATTTCTAGGAATTTGTGTTTCTTTGTTTTTCTTCTTTCTACTGAGTTTAATCAGGGACTATGGCACTCACCAATGGGTACTGAAGGCAATAACTTTTTCTCTTCTAGAATCTTTCAATAGCCAAGAGTTGAAAACTAAGAGATAAGGCTTCCTTAGTCTGTTCCTAATCCATGTCTAACCTTTGAGGCATCCATCATGTACAGACTCAGTACAGGCAACCGCAGCTGCTATGAGTTCATGTTAGCAATGTCTGTATTGTGCCTAAAAGATAGCATCTTGCAACTGTGTGTGTCTCTCTCTCTTTCTCTATCTCCCTGTCTGTCTCTATCTCTGTGTCTGTCTGTCTTTCTCTCTCTCACTCTCTGCTCTTATATTCCCTTTATTGTCTTTCACACTGTCCCCTTGGCCTTTAAACAGGGGTATGAATGTCTTGCTTAGGCATGGTGTTTCATCTACCTCTTATTCTTAGTATTTTGTTAGACAACTTTCTGCATTCACTACCATTCATTGCAAAGAGAAACATTTATGGCTAAGACAGAGAGTATCATTTATCTATGGATATATCTTATGAGCACTCCAGCCTTTCTTTTTTTTTTTTTTAGCTGAAGTTACATACCAGGCATGAATTTCTTCTGGTTTAAGAGCTTGAATTCAATCAGAGGGTAGTTGTTTCTCTCCACAACACTTATGCACCTATTGTACTGGTAGACATAGCTTGCCTGAGAAGTTAGTATTGTATTTGTAGAGCCAACACCTAAGCAAGTCCTCTGATGCTCTTTTTCTCCTAGCATACTACATAACAAGAAACTAAGAAAGTTAGCCAGTATGGAGGACGCTTCTAGCTTAGCTTGTTTCATTTTTCTGTGTGTGCAACCAAGATGTTAGATGTTTTCTCAGCAGTAGGATCCAGTTCTGATGGGCAACTACACCTGTTTTGTTTTGGAGTCTCTGGGGCCTCCCTAACCAACAATGCATATAGAGGTTCCCCGAATGCGGCATTGAATTTGTCTAGGTACCTGCTGCTTCTAGGAGCAGCACTATGTAGCAGTGAAGGGTATCTCCCTTTAAACTAGACTGTTTAAATTATATTTTTGATTAATATAAAAAGTACTACACTTCCATATGAGTTTTGAATACCATTCTTCATTTGTCTAATCTGTTTACAATGGCAAAAAATAGAATGAGTCTACATGTCTATCAACTGATGAATTGGTAGGGAAATGTGGTATATACATATATATATATATATATATATATAGATATAGATATATACATATATATATATATATATAACTTTATTCATCTGTAAAGAAATGAAATTATGAAATTGAAGAAAATAAATAGAAGATGAAAAAATAACTCTGAGGTAAAACAGGGAGAAAAGCAACACATGCTGTCTCTTATATGTGGATCCTAGCTTCAAATATTTGAATTTTTGGTGTCTTATTTGGAACATATATAGAAACCAGGATTGAAGGGAAATAATCAAATGTTTAATACAAATGCATTCTTGAATGTTAAGTAGCATAATCATGCTTGTGTTAGGATTACACTAAATGTTGCTCTAAAGTAAATAAATTGTATTTTTTTTTTTTGGTTCTTTTCAAGACAGGGTTTCTCTGTGTAGCCTTGGCTGTCCTGGAACTCACTCTGTAGACCAGGCTGGCTTCGAACTCAGAAATCCACCTGCCTCTGCTTCCCAAGCGCTGGGATTAAAAGCGTGCGCCACCACTGCCCAGCTATAAATTGTATTCTTAATTAAAGGCTTAGTATAATATACAATCTTGTTATACAATTAGACAATTCATTGACTTTCTACTAAATGATATTTTTGCTTATCTTTCTAGCATCATTAATTATTATTTTTAAGGAAGAAATAATCTATATTTGAAAAACTCGGTAGGTAAAATAAAACACATTCATTCTTGCTGGTGCAGGATAGAATAAATTTGAACAAAAGTCAGAATTCTTAAACAATTTTTACAAGATAAATCAGTTCAGTGGGCTTTGTAAAATGGGATGAAAATCAAACCCTTACTAGTAGTGATATAGTCATGAAATGAACTCTATGATAAAGTACTTCATAATTTACAAAATAGTCAATACACTGTAAATTCTGGAAACTAATACATTACTGAGCTAAAGGTTGTTCATGTTTCCATGATGGTTTTAAAGTGATATATGGAAAGGAGTGTATCTATCCTCACATTGAAAGCAAGATGGACCAACTAAAATAAAGATGCTTGTGGGGAAAATTATTCTAGGAATATCACTCAAACTATATACAATTTTTAGAGCAAATCACCAGCAAAAGTAATATTGGTACCTTGGAAGATAATTTAGACCACCCAACGGTTCAGTGTTGTATAGATCTATTTAAAAAATAATTTAGTAGAAAAGCTGGCAAGACTTTAATTACAAATGGTGAGGGAAATCCAGTGGAAAGGCAGACTCTGAGCCAATGAGCTTGCCTTTGAAATATGAAAAGAGATTCACAAATATCTAAAAGTTGAAAGGAAATAAAGGTACACATGAAGTTGGGCAAGATTAAAACACAGGGACTTTGGTTTGTGATTCTCAGTCTTCTTTTATAAATGGTCTTGAATTGACTCCTAATTCCTGTTGAGCACAAAGCATTCAAGGTAAGAGATTTGTTTTCCCAGCAGATTCTTCTGAAACTATTCTGCTTCTCTTGATCTAGAGTAAATTATAGGAGCAATAGGAATGGCTTTATGTGGCTTCACAGAGCTATGTAATGTCTACATTAAGCCTTTGTAATTAACATTTTTATCAATAAACAATTATTTAAGTAGCACCTTGGAAAAATATTTTGAAGTAGAACACACAGACACTCTAAGAATAATCAAAATGGAAAATAAAGGTTTGTTTATTTTTTATAAGATATCTATTAGCTTTTTGCTTTGAAGGGCCTTTTCCATACCAGGCAATCATATTTCATTGTGACTAAAATGTGGAGTTGAAAAGTATAGTCACTGTTAGCTGATTCTATCCCACAACATACACCACCAAAATTAACTTTTAGAAAATCTAGTATATGTCTGGATCTGTCATCTCATTCCAGTCTAAAGAATGCCATTACTCTGAGAACTAGAGGGGAAAAGTCACTTGGATCCAGTTGTATTGGCACATTCATGTAGCCTTATCACATGAGAGGTCTCAGCTACTCATAAATGAAAGGATAGTTTCTGCTACATAAGATATTCTCTTCAAATACCCAAACCTCAAAAAGTTAATGAACTAAAGTCATATGTACTCAGATAGCACACTGCAAAGGTCAAGATAAGTTGTCTCCAGTTCAGTTCAACAACCCATCACCTGGATGGAAGGCTTGCTCAAACTCTATCAGACTTATCCTCCAGAGTAATAGTTAATAAAAAATGTCTGATAATCATATTTAAATAAATAAATAAATTCTCTTCATAGAATTTAAGATGTATAGTTTACCAGATTTATCATTTGCTAGCTGAGGAAATCTGTTCTTAAGCTGAACCCCCATAACCAGATACCGATTTAATTACTTAAGAGATCTAAGAATTTGGAGGTAGGCAGATATTTACTTTATGAAATAAAAACAAAATGTGCTAAATAAGGCTTGAAGTGAAGAAGTAGAGAGATAAAACATATACATTTATAGAACAGTACATGAAGGCCATGTTTCCTAGATGCCAGGATCACATCACAAGAAGAATTAGTCACTTGAGTTAAAGCAGTGGTTCTCAACCTTCCTCATGCTGCAACACTTTAACACAGTTCCTCATGGGGTGGTGACCTTTAACTATAAAAGTATTTTCTATGACACTATATAACTGTAATTTCCCTACTGATATGAATTGTAATGCAAATATCTGGATTTTCTGATGGGCTTAGACAACCTTTGTGAAAGGGTTGTTTGACACCCCACAAAATAAAGGTCTTGACCCACAGGTTGAGAAGCACTGAATTATCAAGTGGAAGTCAAGGGGCATAATATAACCAGGATCATTAACTTTCAAAAACTGAAAACAAATGCAGAAGCATGAAAAGTCCAATGAGATATACTCCTACTCAGATTCTGCCTAACATATGTAGCAGGAAATGTGGCAGGAGCTACTGTCACACCTAAAGTCAGCCTTTCAAGAAGGAGAGAATCTCCCTGGACTACACCTTAATGCCAATGGGTATTTTAAAGGATAGAATTTCATGGCAAACTGCAAACTATCTACTTTAGAAGAAATGGCACAGAGGGTGAAAGGCCATATTTAGAATGTTCCATAAGGGACAAATTATGTTTGACTCAACATAGAATCCCAATACTAATTTGAACAGGATAATCATATCCAATTTTTCTAATGAAATAATTCAGTGTGAGATAAAGATTATGTCCCACCTCTTTCAAACTTCTCCCCAACCAGGCAGCAGCTGAAGCTGACACAAAAATCAGATATCTGAGAGGAAATGGTACACTTAAAAGCATTGATCTCGTGTTATATTTGAAGACAATGTAATCCAAGATAAGCCTAAATTATAGTTTTGAAGCAAGGGTAAGGTTCACTGACTGGCTAAAATATAATCAACAGGTGTTGTGGATAGCCCTGGTCTTCTATTTTGATGCTAATTCTTCTCTCCAGGAAGATGGAGCTGAAAAGTTTGGGGGAGAAGGGGAAGAAAGAAACTGGGGAGGAGACTGAAGAAGCGGACAATGGAGGAGGATGAGGTAGGGAGAAGGTTCACAAGGCACCTGTATACATGATTCACTCCTTTTCTACAGTGCTTTCCAGGAGAGGAGAATTAGCATCAAAATACAAGATCAGGGCTACCCACAACAAACAGGGACAAAAGACACAATAATAAAGTGCTCAACTGATTTCTGCAAATGAACACATGCCTGGTAGAACTGGAAACCATCTACATGTACTCTATGGCAATATATACACTGCTACTGATCTAGTTAATTGATCAAATAAAACCTACCAAATTCAGAAGGCCCCTTAGCTATATACAGTAATGAAAAGCAAATGTACTAAGGTTTGGAACCACATTGTATATGGATAGTCTCAGGGAGATATGCCTTCCTCCTGCCAAGTCAAAAACATACACAGATGGACCTGGGTCGACTACTTTATTCAAACAAAATCACTTGGATAAATTGACTGATAAATTCCAGTGCTCCAATAACACAGAAGATTTATATGTAGAAATCACATTAATAGGGAAAACTAGTATCTTTGAAGAATTATATTTGGAAGAAGTTATATATATATACATATATATACATATATATGTATATATAGGGTATAATATATATTGGGTATGTTTATGTGTACATACATACACACACAAACACAAGTACATAGTTATGAAAGTTGAAAAACATAACTTGAACAATGCTAAAACAGTTTGTTCTTGAGATGTACAAGAGAATCCCCATTATTTTATAAAGGAACTTTTCTGATACTCTCTCATTGTCTATTTGTTTATTTCAAACTACTATACTCATCAAAATAGGCTAATACAAAACAGATAATCTGCTAATGTGGCATATAGTATAACTAATTTCAATGTAGAGAGAATTATGTACAATTGAAATACAAATGTAAACTTTTAATGTAATGTGCATGTCTATAACTATAAAAAGTCTAAATATCAAATATTTTAACTTTACTCAGAGATTTTATTTAATAGCATCTGAAATGTACAATGAATAAATTATCATATAAGGAAAAAATTGGAGGGATATCTGTAGTTATATATTTTATTCTTACTATTTTGATTAAATATTAAAGCTTTCATTTCCTTTAAATTGTTATTGTTTATAGACATCATGAAGAAATATTTGCTGCTATTTGTTGTCTGGGTGGGATATTTGGATATTTATATCATAGTTACTTTATTGCTAACTTTATACCTAAAAAAATGATTATGAGCAAAATGTATACCAAAAATCTTATGAACATTCCTAGTGATATAATAATTCCCAGAAACATTTATACAGCCAATAACTCTCACTGACTCCCTTTTCAACAGCAACCAGAAGCTTGAAATCAGTCAATTCAAATCCCATTAATGCTTTCTTTATAATAGATATATTGTTGATTTATTTAAGGAAAGTAGAGGTTAATTCACATACCAAATAAAGTGTGGTCAAGTGCATTAGATATGCTGAAGTGGACTGAGATGAAAACTCTGATCAATGGTTGGGACATGTAGCAGTTCGGAAATTATAACACATTACATATTAGCATAGAATTGCAGAAAGAAGCAACTGGGCTATGCTTTAATATTTTTAAGTTTTTATGAATTAAACTTGCTTTAACTTCAGTACATCTTATTTCCTTTAAGTAAAAATTTTAAAAAAGCCTCAAGGATATTTCTGAATTTTGCTGAATATGTGTTTTTTGCTAAGTAAGCAAGTTGAACTACCATGCTAAACATGGGGCATAAGATGTTATCTTCTCCCCTCTTAATATTTTTCTGATGGAGTCATATAGATTCCACCCTGGATTCATGCACTGATTAACTGTACTGTCTGAAGAGATGTGATAACTTGTCTAGGAGAACACTGAAAGTAAAAGATGTAAGAAAACACATATCCAGTCTCTGTGAAGACACAGTCCCGCTTCCTTCCTCTGTGACAATAAGCAAACAAAAGCAAAACAAAATAATCTTTGAGCAAACACAATTGGGAAGTTTCACAACTCTAATGGAATGGGATGGTCTCCAGTCTCATAAAGGCAATTGTCCTGTTTTCTAGGACATGTTAAAACTGCTCATTAGAGAATATGTTATTTTCCACAAGACAATTAAAAATGATTGAAATCACTCACACTAGAGAAGTTCATTTCTACAGTACTTTCTAGAACAATGCCATTTCTAATGTATATACCCCTCATTCTCATGAAAGAAGGAGTGTGATATTTTCTTAACAAGGACACAGTCCTGGGCCAATACGTGATTTAGCTGTAGTTGTATTTCTTTTACAAACTTTGGTTAAAGTTCCAATGGCAAAGCTTTCTGGCAAGGCACTCATTCATTGTAAGATTCCTAGATAGAATTCATTAAGACTCTTTGGCTTCTGGTGTTTTCTACTCTTAAGTCTCATGCATGGAGTGATATTCACAGGTAAGTGGCTTATACTATAACTTGTTTTAACACAGAAAGAATTGTGTGCATTTTAAATACAAATACAAACCTTTAAATGTAATATGTATGCCTAGTACTAAAATATACCAAAATATCAAGTATTTTAACTTTACTGGGAGTTTTTATTTAATGGCAACTGTAAGCTTCAATGGATATATCATATAAGAAAAAAACTGGGGGGGGGGAGGATATGTTTAATTTTATAGTTCATTGACACTATTTTGTTTAAATGATAAAAGCTTCCATTTCCTTTAAATTATTACTGCTTATATTCATCCAAGAAATCTTTAGTGCTATTTATTGTCTGGGTGTGATATTTGATATGAATGAAAAGGCAGTCAGATTAATAAAAGTTCAAGGCCAACCTGGGCTATAGAGTAAAACTTGTTCTCAAAAACCAACACAAAAACATTCAAACACAAGAGTCAGACTTGTGACTCAGAAGGCAAATCTTTATCCTCTTTCTTTATCTCCTCCCAAATCAGTTTTCAATTTATTGGCATTTTGGCCAATCTCAAAGTCCCATCTCAGTTCCCCAAAAGTAATATCAGATTCTACAATTGCTTGGCTCTCCCTTCCTGATCTTGGTAACTATGCAAAGATACTCCTGGACAGCAGAGAGACTCTTAGGAATACATTCACCTAGCTGAATTCACCCGCATGTTAAAATGAGATACATGTAGAGACTCGTGTTGCTTTCTTTTCTTCAAGAGCTTAAATCTAACAACTGAGTTTTAAGAGCTCTCTTATTAATTAATATGTTTCATGTATATAAGAAGAATATGAAGAAGAGCATGTCACATAAGTTGATCAATAAGGTGCTGTGTCCACTTCATTGCACATCTGACTTTACAAAGGATAGGGCTCTAGGAGAGATACTCCTATGAAGTTAGCATTTTCTTTGTGTTGAAAGCAAGAGAATAGCATGGTCTTGAAAACATCACCAGAATTGCTTTCCAAAGCATCTTCATCAGCAAGAAGTGCTCCCAAGAAAACTTTGATGAATGAAAAATGAAACTTGATGCTAAGCAAACTCAGCAGGTTTTCCTCTTGGAATTTACTCCCAAGAGTTTGATTTAAACAAGGCATCTCTGGCAAGGAACAGGGCTTCCTCCTCTGTCATGGAATCTTCTAGGAACTTGTAAAATCACTAGTGGATCATAAGGAGGCTATGGAAGTTACAGGCAAACTTAAAATGAGCTGCACCATTGAGGTTTAAGCTGACTTGCTCTTTCTTGTTCTCTCATTCAAATTTTACCACTAGCTACCACTTCTTCCTCAGCCTCTGAGCTCCAAGAACTCTTCCATGAAGGAATCACCAAAGCATATGCCAGAAATTAGGATTACGGGTCTCTAACAAACATTTCTTCCTGAATATGGGAAAATGATATAAATTGGATAAAGAATTGAAGAAAATGAGATTTAAAAGGCAGAGCAGGTAAAATACCATCTATGTAGACACAACCAGTCCAGTTGGTCAACAAAGAAAAATTTTAACAGTCAACACGTATATGACATTTAACTCTCTTTAAATGTTTTTTGGTATGTTTATGTCTCTATAGCATCAAGATCTGAATGTGTACAGATCCCAGATGGAAAATTAAGTTTTAAACCTATATTACTTGCTTCCAAAAAAAATCTCCTATTTACCCAGTTTCTTATGGTGTACAATTCATATTCCTTTCCTTTTCTGGCCAAGAAAACAGGAACAGCAGGGAAGGAAGAAGGATGTGTGAGGTTCAACAGAACAAAACAATGTATCCACAAGTAACAACTGATCCTAGATGGTAGAGTTAAAAGGCATAGACTGATGTGTGTACAATCCACAAACAGGTGCTGGGCAGTACAATAACAATGTATCAGTAGGCTTCCTAGTGGCTTCACTTATCATTTTTGCTTACATTGGATTCAGAAATTCAGTGTGATATGATATAAGTAATTCGAAGGGAAGAAAGGAGGGAGGGAGGTATAACCATCGTTAGAGAGGCTAAACATAAACAGTGGCCCAGCATCATCACATAAGACCTGAAACACCATGACCTTATATTGTATCCACATCAAACCAGGTGGACAAGTCTTTGCTTCTCTAAAACTGTGGCCTCTTTCTTACCAAGCAAAGCTGGAGTCTTAAGTATGTCTCATATACATGGGAACAACTAATACTGAGAGTGTAGAATATATTAGAAAACACATCAAGAGTACAATCTATTATAAATGATAACCTAGGTTTCCACATGTTCTGCTGTAGGATTTTAAATATTCATTCTCAGCCTCTTCAAATGAATAGCAGGGTTATTCTCCCTGCATCATGTTTGCAATTACAATAAATCTCCACTAATTCACTCATAATTATTCTTATTAGACCTTTTTCTAACCTTGAAATTCTATCTCATATTTTCCATTATTCTGTTCCTAACTGCATGCTCTTGAAAATCATTTGATATATGATACCAATTTTACATTAAACATATTGTGTTTCAATGTCTCACTCTGCTGTGACTTGTATGAAGTTTCTACACACTATAGGATATTAATTAATCCTGTTTCTTTAGACATTAGGTTATTGTTTTTCTGAAATGTGTTGAAGTTGCTGAGGGCTACAACCAAGATCTCATTTTGATAGGTCATACTTGGCAATCTTAAAAATAACACTGTAATTTTTTAGAGATGATGTGGAGATGAGATGTAAGGGTAAAGGGATTTGATGAATTATGACATCTCTGTGAGCCATGACCACACTATAAATTAGAACTAAGATATTTGGACATAAAGTGATAATTATATAAGAGTATGATATAATTTTTAAAAGCTGCAACTTACTGGAGACCATAATTTGGAGAGCCACTCATTAGCTGAAGCAAGAATTTCAATGCATTATATTCAAAATATTTAACCATTGTACAGACCTTGGGCTCCCCAAACCTTTAAAAGAAGATGCTTAGTCTTTACTACATATTCTTGAAGATATATATGCTGTTATTCTAGTAAAGGAAAATAATCACGTAATAAAAGTAGTTTCTTCACAGGGCAAGATAGTCAAGTTTCACCACTTCAGGATTTTAACAAAATCACATCTCTATCCACTTAAGTACTTTCCTGACCCAGAAATATGCTCATTTGCTTTGATATGAACAATGTAATTAAGTTTAATCCCATCAATAAAAACCCATGCAGAGCTAAACAGCAGTTATAACTAAAACACACTATTTTTTTTTTTTGCATTCTTTTATTCAGTTTAAAATCTTGACTTGGAAATAACAAGGGATGTCTGACTTGTAAATATAACCAGCCATGAATCACAGATGCTTTATTATACCGTAAGAGCCAGAATCCACTCCAGTATACAGCCATTCTTGGACAGTCAAGACTATTATCCCCTCAGACCTTGCTCAAGGACCTCTCCCCTGACACTTCTAATTTAAGTGGTAGCAAATTTGTAACAACTTATGGAAATGGAGAAAACTCTCTTCCTTTCCTGAAATGGAATAGTCATACTGCAGCACACCTTAAGTCTCCCAACTTCAATGTTATGCAGGAGCTCACAAAAATCAATGATCGGGAGAGCCTAAAGTATCCAGGACTTGTTTTAAAATTGTTCATCCAATATATTACTTCCTGACTGTTGAAACATTTTTAATCATAGGTGAGTCTCACTAATGAGCAATTTCAGATTCATCAATGAGGAAAGTGGGCCTCTGCTCCTGAGGACATAGTTTAAGTAGACACAATAATTTTCTGCAGTCCCTTCTGAGGCCCTGTTATTTTTCCTTCCTCCCTTCTCTAATTGCTTCTGCTTACCATACATCGCTTGTTTTCCTTGGCTATAAATCAGCCCTTCCCTTTGAATCCTACGTCATGTTTTCTTGGTGTAGTTTTTCAAATAGAGATCTTCACCACCCTGGTGTTTCTTTATTTTTCTTTAATTTGCATGGTGGAGACTTTGGTTAGAGTGGGGTTCAGTGATAGACCATAGCAGAAAAAGTAAATTTGGAGACAAAACTTCCCAGTAGACTTGCAAAATTTGCCGAAGGGCAGAAAAAGCTTAGGCATGTTTGGATGCTCTTCCAGTATCAGTTCTGCCTCACACAAACAGCCATGAGGTTTCTTTCTTGACCTGTGGTCTATCTCCTGAAGTATCTATTAGTATTTCATCTGATGACATTTTCACAGTATCAGAACAGTGGTTCTATAATGTTCTGGCATCCCAGCCCTGTTCAAACCCTCGGAGTTTCAAAAACTCAGAGAACTGGAATCTACCATCTCTAGGGTTGCACCTGAGCATCTCCTGCTTCTAAATTACTTCCTAATACTGTTTTTGCAGAGTCAAGAAGCTGTGTTGTAGTACTGAGAAGAACAAAAACACAGACTTATTTCTGATACTAATTCAGACGTACTCATATTACTCTCAAAAAATGTCATTGACTTAATGAGAACAATGAAGTTTTACTATGCCATCTTTGCTTTAATAATACAGATCAATTCTTTGAAGGCCATTAAAAATAGGAAACAGTCCAGTCAGGCCATGTGGTTACAAACCAGTCCTATACACTGTTTCCTTTCAAAATGTCCCTTAAATGCATTTATTCTGTTTTCCCTAAATCCTTTATGTAGAGGTTAAATGTGTTCTCCAGGGTTATTTTCAGTGAAAATATTTAATATTTGAGGTATTTTCTTCAAATGTAATGAAAAGAATACCCAAATATACATGAAAATTGTAGTAAAAGATAAACCAGTAATACCTAGTGATTGGAGTGCTAGTAACTAATGGGGTATTTCTCCATCACTGTCCAATGTAAATGTAATTTCTATTCACCTGATATAATTGTCATCTCAGAGGCTTACTGCTATATAAGCTCAGCCATTCTAGCTCTTTCTGAACTCTGACTGACTGGTTCAATTCAGATGATCTGGCTCAAAACTCCTCTCCAAGCTGATTGACTCAAACTTGCTTCTCTTGGATTCTCATTGAACTGCTCTACTTGGGGAAAATGCCCCTGACTGCAGGAATTGAACTACACTGAAGTGAACTAAAATGAGTTCAACTGTACTCAACTGAAATGCTCTGAACTGACATCCACTCACTGCCTGAACTCACTTGAACTGCAGTCACTGAACTGCCTTCCCTTCCTGACTACCTCTGCAATGCTCTTTACTTTTTTATTGGATATTTTCTTTATTTACATTTCAAATATTATCCCTTTCCCTGTCCCCCCCCATGAAACCCCCTATCCCATCCCCTCCCCCTGCTTTTATGAGGGTGTTCTCCCACCCACCCTCCTATTCACTCCTGCCTCCCTGCCCTGGCATTCCCCTTCACTGGGGCATTGAGCCTTCACAGGACCAAGGACCTCTCCTCCCACTGATGACCGGACAAGGCCATCCTCTGCTACAACTAGCCTCTTTTCTGTGCTGTTCTCCTGAGAGTTGAGCATATGCTATCTCTGACTCATTCTGTCAAATCTTTCTATGATTGTGTCATTGTTTCTACCACTCAGTTAGATGTCACTTTCAAACATGGGATTAAATGAATGTACCAAGAACATGTCTGTATTCAGCCAAAAGGATTAAAGATGTGTCATTCCAGCCAGATCACACAGCCATAGAAAGTCTTCGGATGTGATCCTTTACTATAGCAGCCATGTTGCTCGATTAAAATTCCTCTACAGCCCAAAATCAATTCCTAATTTTTTTGTTCCCCTTACAGATCATATACCTGGAAAAGTGGTTGAGAAAGTCCTAACCCCAAGCTAACACTCATTACTTTGAGTATTTACAATGCATTCCCTATTGATATAACCATTCATAAAACATTCAAAGTTCTACTGGTTAGTAGGAATTTTTAAGGTACAAATGAGCCTCTTTTTAATGTTGCAGAAGAATATAAAATTATATAATTAAGCAAGATGAGGTTTAAAATAGACATATTTAATAGACAAAATAATCTTGATTATTGCAATAAATTTTTTCAGTAAACTCATAAACATTCAGAAAGCAGGACCCAATAGGATTTGAATTCTAAGACACACAGGAAAATACCATGTAGATGGTCATAGTTATAGAAGACACTGAAATAGTGGAAGGTGTGATTTTTTTAAAAAAAAAAAAAGATAAATTCTATTCAACAGGGAGAGATTAACAAGGAGCCAGAAGAGAAATTAACACTATATATTAAAGACTATGACAATATTTAATGCAAAATTAAAGTTTTAAATCTCTTCCATTAAGCATACCTAACAGGATGTGTTTTTGTATGAATATTTAGAATGAAAACATTTTCTTCTTCATAAATCTAATTGTTTTCTATTATAATTAGCTAGGTCAAGAAAACTGGTTTCATTTCACTTTATTTTATTGTGATATTTTATTTAAATTTATTTTATAAATTATATCTATGCATTATTATATATACATATGCATGGTGGTTGTACATGCATGTGACTTCAGGTGCTCTTGAGGCCACAAGAGGACACTGGATGCCCTGGTACTGGCACTACAAGTGGACGATATGGGTGCTGGGAACCAAATTCTGGTCCTCTAGAAGAACAATATGTACTCTTAACTACAGGGTCATTTCTCTAGCCTCTGGAAATATGAATTCAAAAGTCATTTACTTTTCCATATTTTATATGATTGTGAAATTGCTAGTTATTTGTTAACAAAGAAAAACAAGTAAAAACTAAACAAATTTGACAGAAAGAAATGTCTTAGATAAAAATGTAGAAAATGAGCGTTAGTTTTAATTTTTGCCAATTTATAGTTACAGTGGCTAGAAAGAAATATTTGTTAAAATGTAGAAAAGAAAAATAAACAACAAAGTACTGAATGAAGACATTTAATAAGAAACACACTTGCTGGCACTTAAACTATAATGTCATAGTTTTACTTTGATTGGTTTCCAGAATACATTAGCTGTTGGAAAGGACAGGCCATTAAACCTCTGCTTGCCTGTAAGAAGGCTCTAAGTGGCAGTCCAGGCACACTTTAATCCCAGCACTCTGGAAGCAAAGGTAGGTGAATCTCAACAGCCTGGTCTACAGAGTAAGTCCAAGAAGAGCCAGAACTCTACAGAGAAGCTATCTTGCCACCAACCAGGCAACATACACCAGCTGATATGAGGACCCCAACACATATACAGCAGAGGACTTCTGGGTGTTGACTCAGTGAGAGAAGATGCACCTAGCCCTCAAGAGACTTGAGGCCCAAGGGAGTGGGGAGGTCTGGTAGAGTTGGGAGTGGGGGTGGGGACACCCTCTTAGAGACAGGGGGTTGAGGAGGAGGTATGGGATGTGGAACAGTCAGAGGGCAGAACTGGAGGGGAATAATAACTAGATTGTAAAATAGATTAAAGAATAAAAAGAAAAAAGAAAAGAAAAACAAAGACTTCTGACCCAGACACTATTTCAGTCTACTAGTGAAACTGTGACATGCCATTATAATCTCATCAATTATTCAATGAATAGTAAGTTAAGATTAATTATATAAAATATAATGGGATTATCAAAGCAATGTATAAAATATCTTACAAAGTTCAGAATACCAACCAACAGAATTTGAAATTAAATTGGAGAGGAAGGTACAATTTTACTCATTTCTGAGCAAAATAGAATAGTCACTCATTTGACAATCTTGATTTGGTAATTTTACAATAGCAAAAGTGACAAGCCAATAAAATATTTAGCAACTCAAGTTTTGATGTTTCAGAACAATAGAGAACCCAGCCAAAGGCGGTAAAACATGAAGCAAGAAATACGCCAAAGTTTAGAGTCAAATTGACTTATAATCAACCACGGAGAATCCATACTACACTGACTTTGTTATAAAAAGGAAAAAAAAGTTTTTCCACCCAATTTATGTGACAAAGTTCAGCAACAGGTTTTCTTTGTTCTATAACTTAGAAAACAAGAATCTTCGTATCTCAGACCTATAAACCTACACCCTAGAGACCCAGGCATCACAATCATGAATTTAATTGCAGTTAGACTCTATAGGTATCTTGTCTCTAAATTAAAATAAAAGAGAGTGTTTGAAAGTGGTAAAGTAATCATTAGGTTCATGGGCTAAAATGTAAAAAGTTCATTTAGAGAGAAAGCTAAGTGATGAGATTTTGTTTTGGAAGTGCCATGGAACACAGGATTACAGGTAATTTATGTCCCCTTCTATAGTATCTTCAGGGCGTTTAAGAGAATTAGAGAGACAAAAACATGACCACTTCCTAGTTATGACCCTACTGCAGTTGATGATTTTTTTGGTGGTACTTAAATTTCAACTTTGATTTAATGGGGAGATAGAGTGGTAGTAAGAATAAAATAATGCATAAACCACACTACCTAAAGTTATACATAACCATCACAATTATCAGCACCATAAGTGGGAGCCTACAGGAATTAGCATTTATCAACCATTATTGCTACTAAAATTATGTGCAGTCACTTTTGAATTGTTTGAATTGTTTAATTCTAAATAAGGGACTAAATTCATTCAAATCCTTAAAGTCAAATTCCTTCCTATGTTAGATTATGTTCCATGAGGGGGGAACAATCTCTACACAATCATAAAAATTCAGAAATTGTGTGTATGGTGAGCTGGAATAACTCCCTGTATTGACTCTTGACCCTCATCTACAGTCCTGTATCAGCTCCTCTCATACCAATCATCCTACTGGGAGGATCAGTTTAGTGCAACAGGATACTTGACAAAGGCCATCTATAGTATAAAAGGAAGTTATATTACTACTGACTGCTCTAGAGTTTGGAGTCCAAGCTGGCTTCATTGTTCTGAGCCTTATATGTAGGCAACACATCATACAGAGAGCTGATATCAGAAAGATGGGTCACATTTCAAGCCAAACTTTGGGCACATGGGGACTGTCCATGATTTCATACCTTTGGGTATGGGCCCCAGTGACCTAAGACCACTCAAGAGACCCTGCTTCCCAATGACTGCCATGCAAATGAGCAAGTCTTCGGCATCTCAAGAACATTTGGAACACACTCAACACCCAGACTCTTAACTCCAGTTCTTTGCGTGGCCACGTGAAACTAGAAAAGCAGAAGTCCTTTGAGCATCGGAGTATGCCTTTTCTCTTTCTACTTAGACTCAAGCCAATCTTTTTAACACATGTAGGCCACAAGAAAACCAATACCAGTCACCAAATCTACATTAGCAAACCACATGAATAAAACACATGTAAAAGACAAAAGCCATTCCAGTGGAACCACAGAAAATTTTCCTAATAAGTGATGGTTTGGGATGTTTTTGTTTTCTTGTCTTGTGTTGTGTTAGCTTACACAAGATTTCTCCTCCTAAGAAGTAATTTCTAAATTATTATTTTGGGCTAAAAGTGGTTCCATTTCATTAATTCATACAATGATGTGTATTTGAGACACATTAACATAGATGACCAACGTAGTGAAATAATTCTATATAAAGTCTGCCATCCAGAAACTCCTCATGGTATCATGGCATTGTAAAAAGAATATATCAAAACAATAACCTTAAGTGGAAAGCTCTGAAAACAAAATAAAGGTTTAAAATACAGCACATCCATATTAATAGACCATACAATAAAATTAAATGCTCTGTAAAATAATTTAAGTAAAATTGAAATCTTACTCTTATTCCTGAGGTAAGAAAAGTAAGGCTTAAGAGGTTAAATAATTAGGCCAATGTTGCACAGCCGTTAAATGGAATATTTTCCCTGACTTCTACAGATTTTCAAGTACTTATTTATATGGCTAGTATAATTCACTATGTTTACAGTTTTAAACTAATATTGTTATATCTAATGGCCATATTCATTTCTATACCACAGGGAGTATCAGGGGGCAATACTGGATTAGAGATTTAGGTCAGGTGGCACAGAGCATGCCTGGAATCTACCCCGGTAGAATATCTATGAAGCATAGTGGCAAATTCTCAGCATCTCAGTACTTGGGATGGAGGAAGAAGGACCAAAGTTCAAAGTATTTCTCAGCTACATACTGAGTTCAAGATTAACAAAAGATTTCTCAGACCCTGGTTCAAATTATGTATTTTTTCAACTTAATTTTAATTTCTACTTATTAAAGTATATTTAGTTGCATATCTGGCATTATTACTCCTAATCTACTTTCTTTGTTCACCCATCCAAGAGTATATATGAATCTAAAACATGTTTTAAAATTTCAGTGTTGAAGCCTTAGACAAAAACTTAAATCAGTAAGTTAAAGTGTCAAACAAATCACTAAAATCAAAAATATATACAGTAATGATCTTGAATAAACTTAGCACCTACATATTTATGCCGACTGCTAAGGGTGTTCTTTTATTAAAGGCCACAATGAGAAAAGAAACAAATAAAACCAAATCAGAGCCTATTCTACCATGAATACTCTTGTCAGCTCCATTATTCACTTGCTAGACAAACTGACCTTTCTATGTTTTAGATTTCTATTTAGTGAACTGGAGAAAATAACCAGTAAGCATTCCATGAGGCACAAATCAAACAGCAAGCTACAATGATGGACACAGTCTCCAAACTCTGGTGTACTGTACCGCCAGTCTATGTAATGTCCATAACACAGATAACATGAAAAAGAAAAACCATATATCAAAGGGGTGGAAAATAGTGTACCAATATCACATACTTTAGATGAAAACAAGCCACTGCTCAAATGCAGGTATCTATAGCATTTCCCTTTATGCTTTCAATATTGTAAAAGCAGATTTTTAAAACAACATGGTTGTAAAGAGGCAGCTGGCTAGATTAATTACAAAAGAACTATCATTTGGAAGACTGATGTTCCAGCTGAAGATAGTTAGAGGTAGAGATTCTTAGAAATTATTTTTACTATGATAGGAAAAGAAGACTAATCTGTTTTTTTTGTTTTGTTTTGTTTGTTTTTTTTGTTTTTTTTTCCCAAGATTTTAAGTTTGAAAGGATTTCTTAAATCTTAACAAATTCCTGATCTCCGGTTCAGTGTTTTCCCCAATAATTTGGAAACTACAACTTAGCCACACCTCAAACAGAAGTACTAGGAAATAATCATTATGGGCTTTCAAATCATAAGCAAAATGTATCTTGATTTTCAGATATTGCTTAATTGTTTTAATTATATGTTTTTTCTTAAACACGTATTACACAATTAGCATGTGCTAATCTGCATATTTTGTCATTCCTTTGGGGATATCTTCACAATCGTTCCTTCTCTTTGGAGTAAAGTCAGCAAAGGAGTTCTTATTTCAAGTGTGGGTAGAGGTAGTTTTATATTAGTGTGACCTAAAAATAATAGATAAATGTTTGGCTTTCTGGGCTACCAAAGCATCTTAGAATACTGGGAGCCTTAGCAGACCCTTCACTGATAACTTACAATGAACCAGCCTAAATTTAGCAGATTGGAGGGCAATGGCAACAGGATGTTGACTTGGTATGGGTGGCGAGAAGACATAGTTTTCATAACCAAGTCTCATTTGTTAGACTTGTAATCTATAGGCAGTCGCATAATTGAAGCTAGGTCCCTACTTTCTGTCTTAATAGATTTCTCTCAGTTCTGCAGTCCAGATGTTCTCCAGCAAATGGTACTGTAGCCCTACTTTTTCCAGAAGTTCTGGGCGAAGGTTTTGCTATTCTCCTCTAATCCAGTGTAACCTTTGACTTGTATCTATAAAATTGTAGTCTCTGCCCCGACTTCTGGGTAGCTACCTCCTCTCCTCCTCTGTGTCTCTGTCTATTTTCATTTTCTTATAAAATTGTCATCATTGGCTTGAGATCTACCTGTATAACGGAAGCTGATGGTGCCAGAGGAACTTTTACTTTATTATATTTGCAAATATGCATTTTTAAATACTTCACATTCAGAAGTTCTGGATATGAAAGGGTAATTTAGGTATCCTCGATAGATGCACTGTCAGAGAAAATTTCAAATCTGTTTTTTTTTTTTAAGTCTCTTCATTATGACTGTGTCAAACATTGAATGTGTTGCATGGCTTTTGTTTGTTCTTTAATGAACAAGTGCATTTCTGATTTTCAATATGTTACACAATAGGAAACCTACAAAAACACAATAAAATAAATTAAAGGTATATGATTGTACCTTTTATACAGGAAACCTTGCTCAATGTATATCATTAAAAATAATTGAATCTTTTAAGTTTTATTAATTTCAATATGGACAGCTTTTGAAAACTGAAAGGAATATACTGTAATAATGTCTACTTTGAATAAAATAATCTCTCATGGCATGTATTTTAAAAAATGTTTTCACAGTTGAGTTAGTCATATCTTAGTTTCTAACATTTAATCATATGCTGCTTGACTTCTAAGAAAACTTCTTTATTCTAAGGAAACATCTACAAGAAAAAAAAATAGGGACCCTACTTTCAAGTATTATGACTGCCATTAGATTGTAATGCAACTCCAATAAATCCAAGTGGAAAAAAGAAGGAAAGAAGGCTACAATTAGAAATGGCACTGGGTACTGGGCAATCTAAGAAAGGGTCTTCAAAGTTGAGATGGAAAGAATCCTTGTCTATGGAAGGAATCCCATGTCCACACAAACAGGTTTGCTTTGGTAACTATGTTTCAATTAGAAATAACGGTTGTAATGGAATCCAGTGCATTGGATTGTTGCTGGGTGATACCCACCATAACCTATGTTCTTCAAAGTACAAATATCATTATGGTCACCATGACTCAGACTAAATGCTTTATTCTTATATAAAATATGAGTCTGTGAAAAATTATCATATCATGGAGCCTCAGAATAGTTTAGAGTAATCTTCTGTTAGTTTGGAAACAAAATACTTAAATATAAAAAGGAAACTGAATTATAAACAAAGATTTCTATATTTATTGTTCACTTATATGGAAGGACTAAATTTTAGACTTACTACCTATAGGACGATAAAGCATTCTAAACAGAGGAAAGGACAACTGGTTGGAGAATATGTGGGAAGAAAATTTAGAGTTAGAAGAAAATAGTATTGCCACAAAATATTGAATGAATGTGAACAGAGTTTGATAAAAGGACATAGAATACCTTGTTATTAAATGTCCATAGTAGTACTTGTGGCTCTAGCATTGAGTTAAGCTCTTCACATGCCTAAGTGAATCCGGGTCATTCTTAACTTTTGTGAGCCAATATATAGATTCTTTTTATCAAATAAAATGATGATACAATCTATGCTACCAGGGCATTGTATGGATTGAGTAAGATAGAATTTTTAAACCATAGAAGGTTTCTAAGAATTGAGCTGGTTGAAGTTTTTCATAGAGTTTACTCCATTATTCTAGAAAAAATTATATTCTTTGGTTAGTGCCTATGCATAAATAAATCAGGAAAGAAGGAACTGACCAAATGATGAAGAAAACTACTTATAATTCTATAGAAACAAAGAAAGCACCATGTTAAGACCAAGATTCTTTTAGTCCCCTTTCCTTTTCTTCCTCTGTTCAGAGAAGAGTCAAGAGCGAACATGTGGGAATGTTTGTTGTTTAAAAACCATGAGGGAAGTGAAGGGAAAATGATGGGAAGTTGACCTCAATCAACACAGATCACTGTCTGACACTGAGTTGAGCATATGGCCCTGAAGGCCCTTTTTGAGGTAAATCTAAATAGACTACTATAAATACTCAGGTGTACAGAGCAGAATCCCCCAAAACAGGGAAGAGAGAGAGGAGGGCCAAGTCAGTCCATGCAGGGCAGTGGTCTGTTCAGGCAACCTAGGCCCAGCCGAGTAATAGGCCTAGGACCCTGGAGCCTCAGTAAGGCAGTTTCTGCCTGCAAGGGGTGGAAGGAGTTCGGCTATAACTCCTAGGTCCTTCGTTCCTGTTTCAGTCACAACCATTCACAGCACAGGAGATGTGTACTCTATCAGGCAGACAATGCCCCAACATTCTAGCTGGACCCTACCCCCAGACATCTGACCACAGCCTAGCCCCACAGCCAGCCAGCCATGCCTCAAACAATATAAGGGGTGGTTTGTACCCTCCTCTCTCTCTTGCCCTCTTCCCTCTCTTGCCTTGGTCCTCTCTTTCCTGCTCTTTGTTCTTTTCTCTTGCTTCCTTCCTTCCTCTCTTGTTCTTTGTTCTCTCTCTTGCTCTCTTGTTTTCTTCCTCTCCTCTCCTCTCTCTCTCTCTCTCTCTCTCTCTCTCTCTCTCTCTCTCTCTCTCTCTCTCTCTCTCTCTCTCTCCTCTTCTCCTCTCCTTCATCTCCTTTCTTTCTCTCTACATGACCGGCCTATTTTCTCTTTCCTATAATAAAGTATCTCACTTATGCATTGCCTACTTTTAATTAATTAACCATGCAGCTCCAGACCTCAGCAGCAGAGAGCTCTAGACAGCAGCAGAAAGACCTGGGCCCCACAAGTCCAGAGACAGAGATGACAAACCCATTAACCCAGATGATAGATTCCACTGACATGTGATGTCTTTTATAAATATCAGGAACCAGAAGACAAGAATCTCTACCCCAGCAATCAGAGCATTTTAAAGCCCCTTTACCAGGAAACTCTTATCTCTTTAGCTATGACATTATAGAAAGCACCCACCCCTACAAATCTAAGCCTGGAAGGATGTAGGGAATGGGACTAAATCTCCACAAACAAAATTACTGTTTGATCTTTGAGAGACATCCAGTATCACCAGTATCAACGGAAAAGTCAGTTTAATGTATTCAATGGTTCCTCGGCGAGTCAGAAAACAGGTGTCTCTGTACAGACAGTCTCAATTTCAAGATGCTGCTCTCTCACTGTAAATCTCAGCTAAGGTATAAATAAGTTGTCTATTATTTATCAATGAGTGTAGGGGTACCAAAAACCAGACTCGTTACCATTAGTATAAGATGGTATGGTGGATAAAAATTATTTTTAATAGGTAGAGACTGTCATACAGAGTCATGCAGGGCCATTGGAGAATGTTGTCATTGCCTAAAGGATGCAGAGCAGATGGGGAAAAGAAATCAACTGTATAGTGTGAGAATAAAGGAACAACACTAGGTAGCAGGTGCTGAAAGGGAACACTGGGAGAAGAGAGTAGTTCAATGGTTAGAGCATGGCAAGTTACAAAGAAGTGAAACTAATACTCTGTAGAGCAGGTTAAGTAGGCAGGAGATAGTTGATAAAGAGTTGGTAAACCACTGAATGCAATAATTATATGTACATCCCAGGTATTCCAATCTTGGAAGGCAAATAAAGAACTAATAGAGATATTTGAGTGTTAAGCAAGGGAATATGTTTAATTGTACAAAACTAGCCAAAAATGTGTTGCAGCCTCATCTAAAGCAACAATAAAAGAAATTGAATGGGAAAGGTGACTCATTAGATAAGTAGGATGCACTGATCACTTTGTTGCTGAACTTTTGGGGTTGGAGAAAGGAAGGTGAGGGACCCTCTATGGTGGCTTCCAAATCTCTGGCTAGGAAGAACAGAGGGAAGGGGAGGCCATTCATGAAGTGACTGAAAGCCACTTAGGGAGGAAATGTGAGAAGCCAGAGAGAGGAAGATAAGGACAAGAAGCATGATTAAGTCTAGTATTGTGTTTATTCTTAACTTATGCTAAGATTTTCATCCCTTGGAACCTCAATAGCTATATTAGAAATGGAAACCCTCCCTCTTTGCAACCTGAATGCAAAGCTTCTGAAATCCCTACAGATTTGACATAATAGGAGGAAGGAGGAGGAAAGGGGAGAGGGTGGGAAAGCAGAGGAGGAAACACCTGAAAAAAGTTTTTGTTAAAAATATAAAGCTTGAAGCTCTCAAGAGTGCCCCAGATGCAAAACTCATTAAGCTAAAGTACAGACAGATGCATAGAATTTTAGAGTCAAAAGACACCTTAGAAATCCTGTAATCCAAGTCAGCATTTTTATAGAGGAGGCAGCAGTCATGTAGAAAGGTCAAGGCACTTGGCAAGGACACACAAGAAAGGCCATCTCCAGACGGGTTCCCATGATGCCTCTGCTGCATCTACAGACCACACTCAGGGCCAGCTGAAGGTAGAAACAGGTACAGACCAAGCATCTGGAACAGTATGTGTGCCTGTTGCTTTATATCCCAGGTACCATAACTCAAACATCTCAACACCGTTCTAAATAACCTTTCAGAAGGTAAACTATTAATTCACTTGTAATGTCTTCCATTAAACCTGCAGAAAAGATAGTATTTATGTCTGTTGACATGTACAATAATCACATAAGGAGAGCCCGTATATCATAGGAACAGGGAACATGAAGTGCCTGACTCATGTTCACAGAGGTAATAACTTTGGGGATCAGAACTTGAGCCCTGGAAATCCAGTTACTGGATCTATATTCTTAACATTATTCAGAGTATTTGGAGGATATTCTTCCACTCAATCGGTTTGAAATGGTGTAACTTTCAAATATGTACGTTTACATTATTATCATCTGCAAACCTTGTGCTGACTTTGAAAATGAAGTACCAAATCATGCAGATAAATCATTGTTATATAAAATGGTTGTCTTAAAAAAAAACATGGTAAATGGCAAAACAGAGTGATTTTCAAGATTAAGTTAGTTCAAGCACTGTCTACAAAACAGAAGCTTATCAATTCAGATCTATTACCTTTACGGCATTGTAAAATGAGCAATATTGTCAAGTTATATCCCTAACATTGCTGTTTACAAACAAATTCTTCTATGACTACCTAGGCTAGAGTTTCTGATATTAAAGACTATGTGAAACAGGTATAGTGTATAGGTATAAGTTGGCAAATTAATTGTTTCCTTCTCTCTAGCTGTCATTGAACTCATCCACATTTCAATTCCAGGATGTCATAGCCTAAGCAGGCAAGAAAGTGGAGGCAATGTTTTTCAACAAATAGAAATGAATATTTCTTAAATATTGTTCTAATTCTTGTATATGATATCCAAGCAGAAGAAAGATGGGGTATAACTAAGGTTAAGGCATGTCGTGTTTCTGAAGAAAAAAGTACCCCTTAGAAGAACAACATGGGGCTCCCAGGTCCTGACTCCACCATGGTGTCAAGAAGGAGTAGGAGATTGTAAAAAATTATGACTGCCAGTAAACGGCCTATTTTCTCTTTCCTACAATAAAATATCTCACGATTATGCATTGCTTCCTATTAACTTACGTGTCATGCAGCCCCAGGCATCGGCAGCAGAGAGACCCAGGCATCAGTAGCAAAAGGGCCCACAATTTTTTATTTTTTGCTTTATCACAGCTACTGACAATTGAGTGCTACTTAGTGAATGTAAATACCACCATAAGCCTTTTGGTATAGGGTTGTCACTATTGGCTTTCAGTTTTTAACAAGTAATAAGCTTATGGACAAAAGCAGTATCTATTAACAGAGTTTCTCTTTTATATCATCAAATGGTGTAAAACCACAAATAAGCCATATATGTAGAGGATAAGCCTTTCATTGTAATATCCTAGATCAAAATATCCTCTCTTAGAACTCCATTTTCATTCTTCTATGAACCTGGTCAGATCTCACTTCTACATTGAGCTTACTATTCTTCCTTTGTAAACAAGGGACTACCTCACTTTAATCTCTACAAAGTACACTTCCCCTTCTATCCCATCTGCACATTGGGCTGCTGCTCAGCATCTGGCATTGTAGTTTTGTGTTCTCCATCCACCCCCTGTGCATCACATCCTTCTCTAGTAGGTTACAACTGTCAGTTTTACTTAAGCGTACCACATGAATAAAGTCCCAACACATCTTGTGAGAAAGAAATATGGCTGCCAGACATTGAAACTCTCAAGCCACTGCATCTGCACTTGTTCCTAATCCTTTGCAGAATTCCTGTTCTCCATCTGCAGCAGTTCTCTCTAACCCTGGGTCTGGAAAGGCCGTATGCTTATACTTTACAAGTACAAAGGAGAGAGATTGGCAGTTCCAACAAGGAAACAATAAAACAGCAACTGGAATCTATAGCCAAGCCTGGGATTAATGTAGCAGCTTTTAAAATGCTATCCTTACCATCACAAATTGAAAAACAAACACTCATATATAGAACTGATGCTTCAAATGATTATTTAAAAATGTGTTTCAAGGAAGACTTTGATGGGATGCCCAATAAAATAATGAGAGAAGCAATTGCTTCCTCTGCCCCCTCTCTCCCACCTCCACCTCAACTCCAGAGAGGCTACAAACAGACTGAGGCACTGTATCAGCACATGTTCATTTTCTTCCCCAACACTACTGGAATTGCATATGTGTATATATGTGTACATATATGTATATGTATATATATGTATGTATATATATACATATATATATATATACATACATATATATATACACACACACATATATATGCACCAATGAAGATAGGAAAAACTTTAGAGTATACTCTTTCATATGGAGGTACTTGCACAGCTTTTCACTGAGAGGAAGGCTAAGGTTCTCTTCAATTGTGCCACTGCTTTGTATTAAGCATTCTCCATCTCTTTAGGAACATGGAGATTAATTGAGACCAGCAAGAGTACCACGGGAATATAGCGTTGCCTCTTCTAAAATGTGTTCCCAGTTCCCTTATAACCTGTTCACAGTGAATTACATGCAGGTGTACATAACAGGGACATAGCTATACCTACTAGTTTTTACCAATGGGAAACTTACAATAGTTCAAATATTTCCTGTGCAGTCCTGACTGAAGTTCAGAGTAGGCTTAAGCTAGAGAGAACTTAGTTGCAGAATGTGTCCCTTTTTATTGGAAGAGCTTGTTGTATACCCCTGGAGATGTTATTTTGTTAGTTTCACACACTTTGTGGGGATAAGTCCAACTTTTAATTCATACCCTCTGGGTGATACATATCAGTGCCATGACAAAATTTCAATCCCAAACCACAGATCTCAGTGGTTTGGGACATCTATCCCAAACTGGTACTTGTAGAGGAAACAGAAAAACGTGACCAATTACCACAAAATGGTCCATTACCAAACAAAAATTAAATATAGATGGCAGTAACTTATTGTCACATGAATAAAGTGGTGCAGGCTTTACATCCGAAAGACTTGTTGTTTTGATAACATTTCAGAGTCTATTAATCATTTAAGAAAACTACAATCTCCAACATATACATTAAAGACCACAATGTAATTTACTCACTTGAGACATCTAACCTTACTTACTAATCACTAAATTAACTCTCTGGTTCTCTTTGTTCCAAAGGGACTATTCAGTGTTGTCTAATTATAGGACCATTTGGTATTGAAGATTGAGAGCATACTTCATACTTCCTTTTTTTTTTTTTAAAGCTTAACATGTGACTTCATTACTCTTACCCTTAAAATACATATAATCGGTAAAGCACAAACTATAATAACTTCATTTTTCCTTTTGATTTACTCTTCTCTCATCTCTTACATCCCAACTGTAGTTTTCTCTCTTACCCCTCCCCCCAGTCTATCCTCTACCACCCCTTTCTAGTGGAATGTCCCCCTTAAACCTCTTTTCAGAAAAAAGCAGACCTTCCAGGGTCATCAATCCAATGTGACATAATAAGCTGCAGTACAGGGCTAGAGAGATGGCTCAATGATTAAGAGCACTGACTGTTCTTCCCGAGGTTCTGAATTCAATTCCCAGCAACCACATGGTAGCTCACAACCATCTGTAATGGGATCTGATGCCCTCTTCTGGTGAACACAGTGACAGTATACTCATATACATTAAATAAAAGAAAGAAAGAAAGAAAGAAAGAAAGAAAGAAAGAAAGAAAGAAAGAAAGAAAGAAAGGAAGGAAGGAAGGAAGGAAGGAAGGAAGAAAGGAGCTGCAATAAGACAAGGCACATATTATCTCATCAAGGCAAACAAGTAGGAGAAAAAGGGTCCCAAAGGCAGGTAAAAGAGTCAAAGACAGTACTGCACCCACACCTCTACTACCATCATTAGCCATTGCCACACCCACTTGTCTACTCCAGTAAAGTCTGCGTGTCAGGCAGAGGCATACGACTTCAAAGGGAGTTTGCCTCCTGGGTATTCAGTCAGTCACTGGCATCTCCTATTTTAGATGTGTTCCAGATTAGTCTTTCCAATACTCAACATGCCTTCTTATTCAGGCATAAAGGTGCCCCAAGAAATAATTCGTAAATAGTTAAAACTAAGATTAAACACTGTTCCCTGGCCAGCACAGTGTTCCAATACATCCTAATTTATTACCAAGCTGTTGCTAGCTTGGAATTTCTCACAAGGAAACTGCCTTATCAGACAGGGTGTCCTCAGAGTTAGGAATAAAGGTCAGGCACTATTGCTAACTGTAAACATAGAATTCTTAGAGCAGTCCCACAGAAGACAGAATTGTTTTACATACCAGAGAGTAATTGAAGGGCTTCCCTCACTAAGGGCATTCTCAAGAACTGCTAGAATGAGACTTCCTGGTGCTTGTCTTCCACTTTGCACCTGGATGTCTGATCTTACTGACCTTGATGTGACCATCATCTGCCTATGTGACTTTTGTCATCTGCCCTGTTTTCTGTATACTGTATAAGCCTGAATTTTACCTTGTGCAAACACATTCAGATTTGAGATTCGGGCATTTGTACAGAGCATTCGAGCTTCGAGCCTCATGTGGTCTGCAGTTCCCTGGGCCCAGAGCACTTGGGCCGGGGAGAGGGGGAGGAGGGGTTGGAGTGCCTGTCCCGAAGAGGTGGCTGCTTTAGACCCAGTGTGTTTCAGATGGCCTCAGATGTACCTCGACCCCTGAGCTGCCAGATTTTTCATTTCTCTTTTGTAATGACTGTAAAAGTCTGATGCCATTTTTGAGAAATACACTCAGACTCAGCACTTCCATGTGTCATCTCTGCCATTATTTCTTCACCTACATATTGTCAACCTGTCTAGGACCCTGTTCCCCTGCAGGTAGAGGGAGGCCCAGACTGGCAAGCCATCCCACCAGAACAGAGAGTTACAAAACCCTAACACTTATGCAGAGGAACTAAGTCATACCCATACAGGCTTCCTAATCTCTGTGAGCCCACTTCAGCCCCAGTCAGTTGATTCTGTGACAACACTTTCTTAAAGACATATTTCTAGTTGATTAAAAGCACAGACATTTTTCTTTACCAAACTGTTTTCAGTATTGTAAAAATATAACTTGTTCTAATTATTAATACTAAGTAAAATGTTCATGATAGCCTCCTGTGAAATAAAATATCATAACAATACCATGAAGTTTTTATCACTATTGCTCTGTAGTACAGCTTGAGGTCGGGGATGGCAATTCCACCAGAAGTTCCTTTATTGTTGAGAATAGTTTTCGCCATCCTGGGTTTTTTGTTATTCCAGATGAATTTGGAAATTGTTCTTTCTAACTCTATGAAGAATTGAGTTGGAATTTTGATGGGGATTGCATTGAATCTGTAGATTGCTTTTGGCAAGATGGCCATTTTTACTATATTAACCCTACAAATCCATGAACATGGGAGATCTTTCTATTTTCTAAGGAGATCTTATATTTCTTTCTTCCGAGACTTGAAGTTCTTGTCATACAGACCTTTTACTTATTTACCAAACTCAGACACTATTGCAGATGCCAACAAGTACTTGCTGGCAGGAGCCTGATATAGCTGTCTCCTGAGAGGCTCTGCCAGTGCCTAATAAATACAGAAGTGGATGCTCACAGCCAACCAATGGACTGAGCACAGGGTCCCCAATGGAAGAGCTAGAGAAAGGACCAAGGGAGCTGAAGGGGTTTGCAGCCCCATAGGAAGAACAACAATATGGACCAACCAGTACCCCCAGAGCTCCCAGGGAATAAACCACAAACCAAAGAGGTGGTGAAGGGACCTATGGCTCCAGCCACATATGTACCAGAGGATGGCCATGTTGGACATCAGTGAGATGCAGAACCTTGGTCCTGTAAAGGCTCAATGCCTCAGTTTAGGGGAATGCCAAGACAGGGAAATGGGAGTGGGTGGGTTGGTGAGCAGGGGGAGGGGGATGGGATAGGGGGTTTTCAGAGGGGAAATGAGAAAAGGGGATAACATTTGAAATGTAAATAAAGAAAGTATCTAATAAAAAATATCGTAACAAAATTGAAAGAATGTAGGGAGGGAAATGGATGGATGGAAGGAATACAGACTTACCAAAGATGATCATTGACTGATTATAGAGCCATCTTTGCTTCATTGTTTGTAATATGTTGAAGTCACAATACTATTAACTGAACATTTTCATAGTGATCTATTATTATCTTAGAATTATTACAATCAGTTTTCTAACATCATTTTAAATTACTATATATTATTATACTAAATATAAATTTATAATGGTTTAATAACCATTTCCAGTTAAACATACCTAAGCAATATATGCTAAGTGTAATAGGAACTATAGTGCTCAATTGATTAGAATGGGTTGTTTTAAAATCATGCTTCTAATTCTAAGTTTTTGGTTGAATAGTCTAAAAGGTTATGCTCAAAGTCCTAAGCAAGAGGTCCAGGTAGGGCCTGTGCTCTAGAACATTTCTGCTACTTTCTGGTTAAATGAACAAGTGAACTCTCCATAATCAATGGTGAGATTCTTTTGTCAACTAAAATCTGATTGCATGTACAGAATCTGTAAAAAATTGTATACTGATTCCTTTGTGTGTTTTGTTAGAAGAAGAGTTATATCAAGTTCCCAAGAAATATATGATCTCACAAAAATTTCTTAGAAGTTAAATGCCAGAAAAGCTCTAATTTATCCAAACAGAATTTTAAAAATGAAACATGTAACTGTCAATTTTTTTCTTACAGTTTGAGTTCTATCAACTATTGGAAATTGCTCATCCATTTATTTTTAATATTACCAGTTTCCAAAATCTCTATCATGAACTAAGCACACACACACACTCACACGTGAGCACGTGTGCACATACATATACATACATATATATGGGATCAGACACTGTAGCAATCCTGCATATACAATGCATAGCTGTGCGCACACATAGACGACTCTGAGCTCAATACTTTATTGTCTTTCTGCTTTATCTTTCCCCATTTCTGTGAATATTACCTATCACAAATTACATATTTTACTTCTTTTTTGCTTATTGTCTACAACCCTCACAAGATTTTAAATTCCATTAGGACAAGAATTATTTTTGACACTTTACTAATCCAGTGATTGCAAAGCACCAGGATAAATGTGTCTAGTGTTTCCTAAGCACTTGATGAATATCTGTGAATGAGCAGAGTGGTTTGCAGTCAATTTGCCTTAAAATTCACGAAGACCTTGCAGAGAGCAGTCAAATAGGAGTGACATTAGATAGGCTTTTATTTTGTTTTGTGCATGATGAAGGATCCATTGACTGCATGTACTTTTCTTTTGAGATCTAGGTGATAAAGATCATGTCCTTTATACTTTTGTCTGTAACAATTTCTGTACACTATAAAAATTAGCAAAAAAATACGGCAATAGAAACCTAGTACTTTTTTATTGGATATTTTATTTATTTACATTTCAAATGTTATCCCCTTTCCCAATCTCCCCCCCAGAAACCCCCATCATATCTCCCCTCCTCCTGCTTCTATGAGGGTGTGCCCTCATCCACCCTCCCACTCCTGTCTCCCAGCCCTCAAATTCCCCTCCACTGGGGCATCAAGCCTTCTTGTGACCAAGGGCCTCTTCTCTCATTGATGCCCAATAAGGCCATCCTCTGCCACATATAATGGCCTCTGCTGGAGCCATGGGTCCCTACATGTACACTCCTTGGTTGGTGTTTTAGACCCTGGAAGTTCTGGTTGGTTGATATTGTTGTTCTTCCTATGGTGTTGCAAACCCCTTCAGCTCCTTCAGTCCTTTCTACAACTCCTCCATTGGGGAAACCTAGTACTTTTAACAAAGGGAATGCTTAGGAGTTGATTCAGTAATCACCATCAACTGGTAGATGAGGGTGGGGGAGGGGTTGGTCATTGACTGTTTATTTTTGACAGACAAGTCAGGTAGAAGAACATAAAATAATGTCACGTCTATACCATTAGACACATTTATAATCCCTAAATAGACTGGCAGCACCTATGGATGTCTACCTCTCAGAATGGTCAAAATCGATATGAGAGAATCTCACAAACTAGGCTTTACTTTCCCACTATACAAGAAACTGGGAAAGGAGAAATTTACATGTAAATAATTAAATATCTAAAGAGTAAAAATAAAAATAAAGTTTAAGTCTTACAATAAAAAAAGGTGTGTGTGTGTGTGTGTGTGTGTGTGTGTGTGTGTTTAATTGCCCTGATTTATTTATCTGATGTTCATGAAGAGTCACAGTATGGACAGCAAAGGAAGATGAAGACAGCTGGAATGGAAGGGAGCAATCTGTTTAGTGACTTAAGCTCTGGTCTTCATGCTATCATGGAACATATGTGCCCCCAAAGCACACTGGGGCCATTGACAGTCATCTTAAGCCTCCTCAAGAATTCATCACAGATTTCAACAACTTGAGCCATCATGGAAGTTTCCTTTGCTTCTCATGTGGCTGTAAGTGTATCCATTGAAATGGAACCTCTCAAGAGAAGGATAGAAATTTCAGACAGAAAGTTCCTCAAACGCAAAATTTGGCTCAGTTTTCAAGCATGGAGAAAGTCCTACCTTTTACCTTTCCATCACTGTTTGTCTCAAAAAAGTCAGTGATCATAGTCATACTATGTATAACCAAGAATTTGTCCACAGGTTTTCTTATGGAAAGCAATATACTCATAAATGTGCAATGAGTGAAAGGCAAATGTTTGTGAATATACATGTTTAGTTTGACCATGAGGCTCTGCTTTTTCCTAATCAACCACATACTTTTGTACCTATGATTTCTCTAATTTGAAGTCATCTTACAGTCTTCTCATTTGTTGGTAAAACTATATAGACATAAAGAATGCTTGATACATCCTGAAAGAGTAAGTATTTTAACAAGGGACCACATAGATCTAAGGTTAAACATTGGCCTTCAAATTTTTGGGTCTATTTCTTCAAAGATCCAAAGTAGTTTGGACAAAAATCTTTAACAATAACACTGCTACCTGTTGTGGATGCCAAAAGGCTAGTTGGTATGGACTCATGGTATGCTTCACCTCAGTAACATTCAGCTGTGCCTCTGGGTGGTATCTGGCCCCAACTTCTGTTCATTCAGAAATGTCCTAGGGTCTAGGATAGCAGTTCTTAACCTTTGTAATGGTGTGATTCTTTAATACAGCCCCTCATGTTGTGGTGACCCCCAACCATAACATTGCTACTTCACTACTGTAATTTTTCTGTTATGAATCATAATATAAATATCTTATACACTTGATATCTGATATATGATCTGCTAAAGAGGTTGTGACCTACACAGATTGAGAACTACTGATCTAGAGCGTTCCCCTGAACATTAGAAGTCTTGTCCAAACTACCCCATCATGAAAATCACAAGCTCAGCACCTATTTTCTTACCAAGAGCATCTCATCTTCATTACTTCTGGGAATTTCCCCCTTCTCATTATATACCTCAGCACCAGTATGTCTCACTGACAATCAGCACCCAAAAGTGTCTAAGGTCTCCAATATCAAGAGAGAGAAGGGGAGAGAAGGAGAAAATAAAAAGGAAAAGGTAGAGCAAAGGGGAAGGTGAGGGAGGAAGAAGAAGAGGAGGAGGAGAAGTAAGGGTAGGAGGAGAAATAAGAGGAGGAGGAGGAGGAGGAGGAGGAGGAGGAGGAGGAAGAGGAGGAGGAGGAGAAAGAGGAAGAGGAGGCAGACGGGGAGAAAGAGAAGTAGCAGGAGGAAGAGGATGAGGAGAAACAGGAGGAGGAGGGGGAAGAGAAGGAGGAGCAGGAGGAAGAGGAGCAAGAGGGGGAGGAGGAGTAGAAGGAGGATCAGCAGGAGGAGGCAGAGGAGGAGAAGACGGGGGGAGTTGGGGGGGAGGAGGAGGAACAGGAAGAGGAGGGGGAAGAGGAGAAGCAGGAAGAGGAGGAAGAAGAGAAGGAAGAGAAGGAGGAAGAGGAGGAAGAAGAGGACCAAAAGGACCAGGAGAAGGAGGCAGAGAAAGAGGAGGAGGTAGAGGGGGAGAAGGAGGAGGAGGTGAAGGAGGATGTGGAGGAGGAAGAGGGGGAAGAGGAAACCTCGATCTTTAGCCCCAACCACACTTTTAGTTTAGTAATATCTTTTCAAATGCACCCTGTCATATCAAACAAGACATTCAAATTCAAACCATTCATATCTACTATACACAATTCTTAATTTTTTATATATTGTTATAGCTCAGTAGATAAAAATATGCATGAATAAATGTAATATTTCATTCTGACATTGAAAATTATTATTATATATTTCAAATGTTCGTTTTGCTATACATATTCACTGATAATAAGCAACAGATTCACACTAAGACATGACAGTTGGTTTTGAACTGATGTGAGTTGCATAGCTAGCTGGAAAATGCAGGAATGATAAGAATGATGGTAGCTGGTTACCTTGCTGGTGAGAAGTCCAATTTCTTAAAAAAAAAAATACATTTTAAACATGAGATCAAAAGATAGTCATTTAGTTATCAAAGTAAACCATTTGGCTGAGAGTATCAATAAAACATTACAATGATTGAAATTTCAACATAAGTAATAAAATACAACTATGGCTACTAATTCATGATCAAAATTATTTTCAAATTTGTCAACATTTTGACACAGATTGTCTTTACCATTTGGCAATCCTCCTGCCTCAGCCTCATGGGCTCTATAATTTATAAACATGAAGCACAAAGCCTGGTCTTGTAACTTTTGTTTGATAGATTTTGATAGATTTACATCTGCTCTTACAGGGAAAGAATTGTATACAGAAAGCTCCAGACATCAAAGTATGTATCTGGGACACTGCTTAGAGCCAATCAACAACCGTCTTTTCAAAAGTTACTACTGATACAAAAGTGCTTCTGACAGAATACAGGGATTCTCAGAGAGCTGAACCTCTGTTAGCTATTACTGACAAAGTGGGTACTGTGCATATGTCTAGAGTTAGACCAGAAATGACATTTGAAAACTTGAAAGGCATATGCAGCAGATCTTATATCAAGTATAATTTATACCAAACACAGATCTGACTAAGATCTTATTTCATAAATATTCAGTGACTCTAAACTACTAGGTAAAAGCATAGGGTTTGGAATGGGGATCAGGCTGGATGGAAATCTGGAGTAAGTTATTCACTGTGCCAGTTACAATAAGAAAATTAGTAAATCTCTCCATGCTTCTGTTTCTCCAATTATAAAAGAATAATGAAAAAAACTGGATTTTATAAGGATTAAATATAGCATTTCATTCTAAGGACTTAATCCTTGTTTCACAGAAAAGACTTGTTCATTATTAACTATTGCTTTTTTAATATATACAGCTAAAGTTAAAGAGGCTCACAAAGGCATTACCACCCACCACACATGAGCTGGCTGCTTCATAATTATCCTCTTGTATGGTGTTCATACTATCATGTGAATGATCATAAATCTACCTTTATATTGAGGGTCACAATGGACAAGCTCAATAAACCTAGGCCAGGACACTAGAGTGTCATTCTAGGAACCATGATTAGAACCTCACCTCTGTGTAGTTAAAAATTTCCACAAAACATCATTATTATCGAGGTTACCTCTCTTCTTTTTAAAATAATTTTAAAATTTGAGGATTTTAATTCCAGTGTACTCTGGTGTTCTAAGATGTAAGGCTAAGAATTCAAGAGACTTGTCTGTGACCCTGTAACTGCACTAGTTTTATGTCTTTGCCCATACACGTCTTACTCTGAGAAGATTAGAAAGCACCCCCTTGTGCATCGTCCCTAACAGACAGCAATCTGAGAAATATCAATGTAGTATTGGATGGATAAAATGGGACAGTTTCCAAGGGAAAGTGTGACTCAAGTTCTAAGGTAGATCAAAGAAACATCACTGCTGTTGTGCTAGGGTTGTGCCAAAGATGGGTTAGATTTCACTTGAACAGGAAATGCTGAGAGAGAAAGAAGAGGTGCTGATATGTGATAGGAGTGGATGGATGCCCCATGCCTTCTGCCAGGACAATCATAATCCCCTCACTTCCTTTATCTTACTGCTTTCCTCCCTCCCAGGCCCCTTCTTTCCCTTCCCGCATCAACATGACCTAACTTGGAATGAAAGATAAGAATAGCTCGCCTGGGTAAGTCTTACTTGTCACTTTGTTTTGCATTAGTCTCCTTTAAGAAATTTACTACTCAATATCATCTTTCTTATATCCCTTGCATTTTCATCCTGTGACAATTTACGTCTCTTCATCAGTCATCAAAAAGCAATCTCACTGCAAAATTCATCCACCATGTTGGCTTTCTCACTTTGACTTCATGTCCCCAATAGAAATGCCATCACCAGATCCTTTGTCACACCAGTTTCCTTCTTGCTCCTGTGTTATACTTTTCTCCCAGTTCCCTGTCTTCTTTTTCTCAGTGTCCTTATCTTTAGTAGGTGACACCATTCTAACTCCTGTTCTTATACTGCATGCCTAACTTGGGCATCTCTCTAATCCTTTTCTCTAACTGTACCTATCCTGCATTCTGACATTAATTTCTTATGCTTCCCATCTAGACTCGAACCATGCAGGGCCTGCAATAATTAAGTTGATTCAAATTTGCATGCCTCCATTTGAGTTATCTCTACCTGGTATTCTTTAGCTTTAAGTTTTTCTTTGTTGTATGTATAAAGCACACTCTTATGTTGATATTCCTTATGCTGAGTTTAGTAAGGTTGGAAATCAAGCAACCCAATTATTATGCAATTATATTTTCCCCCAGTAGAAGATTTCCCTCAAAAGTACCTCCTTGAAATAGACCACTTGTCTTCATAGCTTAGTGAACTGATAAGGTATTGAGAGTTCAGGAGATCCTTTCACAATTAAGTGTGTAGTCAGTAAGAAATTCAGAGTTGTGGTGTTTAAAGAGGTATACCACCACAAAGCTAAGAAGGGTGGAATGGGGTTACTGGCCAAGGGTCTCAAAGAAGCCAAAAAAAATTGAGGGTGTATTAATGCCTAACAGCAAGATTATAGTCAGGAACCCCATCTGCACAGGGTATGACATATTTATGTTCATCCAACAAAACTTTATTATAGAAAGAAGTTGAAAAGATTACAATTTGAGGAGACTTCTTTCCAATGTCTTTTCAGCCTTCATAATGTTTTATGTTGATGGAAACTTGTAGGCAGGCTCCTTAACAAGACACAAATGATAACATCCCATTAAGAGATTTTACAAGAGGGCACGGATAGGGCATTCTTGCTGGTGCATGTCCAGATACTTCCTGGATGGGATATGTATTATATGACATGGGAGTTTCCAGAGCAACAACCTGGAGTTCTGTCAGATACTTACTCTCTCTGACAGCACAGACATAGAGAAATATGTTCACTAAATTACTCCATTTGTCAGTGAAATGCTTTCTGTAACTAATTCAGGGACAGAGAAATCCTGTAAGGGAATAAAACAATTATGGAAAAATAAAAGGCAGTGACAATAGCTCCAATCCAAGCCTACATAAGTTTTCAAAGCATTGCTAACACCACTTTAATAAACCACTCTCTCTTGCTAACATTACCAAGAGTAAAGTAATAAAGAAATAAATATCCGGTTCTGATCAGTGAAGTATCAACTTAAATAATGTGGAATTCTTGTTTGGAACTCGATTAAAGTGGTCATGAAATGTTTCAAAATTAAATTTGTCTTAAAACCTCTAAAACAAAATGGTTCAATTTAGTTCATTTTCATCTCCCTTTCAAACACACAAGAGGCTGGTACTAATTAAAAGTGGCCAGGGTTCCATGAGTCTTAAAACGGGGATCATAAAAAATGACTATAGTTGCCTATGTGGTAACATGTACAATTGAGAAATGATAAGCAATATGACTTGATTCTAATGAGTTTTATTCCTTGGTACACAGATACCAAAAAAGGGACATGAACAGCTAGATGATGTTGTTCCTCATGAGAAAGAACTGTCTGTGCAGAGATGATCACACTGAGAAAGGGAAGGCATCGAAATGGTTACTTTATTTTTTAAAACATTTATGCACTTGAAGGTATTGAAGGAGACAGTAGGTTTCAGAGAGAAAAGATGGTTTAGGGCAATAAATGAAGCTCTTTTCTTATAAGTGAATATATGCAATGGAAAAGTGCATCTAATTAAAAGTGGCCAGGGTTCCATGAGCATCCCTGTTTTGGGACCCATGCTCCATAGCAGCCCTTGAATCAAGTGCCTTTCCTGAAATAAGAGCATCCCTATCTGATGCCTGGATCTACCATGAACTTCTCAAAATGGTCTCCTACCCCATTCTAGAACTTCATATGATCTACTCACAATTTTGCCTAACTGAGGCTCTCTCTAATATTTTATCCTAAGCACAATGCTGGCCAGATGTTCTGATGAGCATAATGACCCATACCTATCTCAAGACCTCATGGCCATGTCCAAATTCAGGACAGCATCTAGGTGAGGGATACCTCACACTAAAGAATGGGATCCTTATTTTGGAGTTCTTATCATATTTGGCTGTATACATGAAATTGTAATATTCATTTGGATTGGTTTAGGGTATGTTCTAGTTTTTAATCAACTGATGGTCTACCCCTGATATTAGAGTTTAAGATTTATGAATCCATGCACTTCTCCTACCCTTGTTTGCTCCAAAAGTAGTAATGCCAAGGGTGAAAGATACTGGGATATAGCAGGATAGCGGTGTGTCCCTTGCCCACAGGAACCCAGTCTGCTTAGTTATCCCTTCTTGTTCAGAGGTAATGGAGAAGGAGGAATATGGTAGAGACCATGTCTTTGTCCTCCCTGACAGTCATTCAAAATGGTTAACCTTAAATACTATGAGCTCTTCTCATGGAAGTCCTATTTGCCTCCTGCACCCACACAATGCCAACACACTTCTGTAGATTATTTCTAAGCTGTAAATCAAAGCATAGATATCCTTTTCCTCAAGTGCTTCACCTTTTTCTTCTCTCTACCCAGAGCAACCTTAACTTCCTTCTCTCTACTGATGGGAGCATACAGAAAACAAAGGATCCATTTATATTTAGAAGTCATATTGTTAGTAGTGGCCCAAAGACTAGGAAGAGGCAGGATGCTCAAAAGTAGAAAGGTGATTCTTTGGACATTATCTATAAGAGTCCAAGCAATGCTGGTAAAATTTTCATTAATGTTGGAGACAAGGGCTGCACCAGCCATTTTGAATCCTTCTAAGTAAGTATCTCTATTTTGGAGACTATCCAATGAATGATGGGGATCCAGGAACTACCATACTTTTATGGGAAATGTGTCCTACAGTACTTTGTCATTGGTCTTTTTGCTTGTCCTACCTTCCTTGGTATCTGCTACCTATTAGACACTTGCTGAGGTACACGTTCAGAAAACATGCAGCTCTTGCAGACTTGGCTGGCAATTTTGGCTCACCAATAGAATTATTAGGGGAAAAATATTTATTTGACTTCTATTTATTATGATGTCTGCATATGTCCAGAAGTCTAACCTGAATTTTAGACCTCAGGTAAAAATAGAGCACTTTGGCTTTTGTTGTTGTTTTGGTTTATTTGTTTGTTGTTTTGATTCTTACTTTTAAGTTGATTAGGAATTACATTTTCTTTTTGACAAAATCTCAGTTCACTGATAAAATCCCATACATTTAAAAGTAATTATAGTCCTACCTCCTATTTTTCTTAATCACCAGAGTTTTGAGTGTGCATGCAATGTTTGATAATCAAGTGCCCTAGGGCTACACTCTTTTTTGCATCTTCCTTTGAAGGGAATGTCTTGTGCTGGACACACTGAATACTGTCCTATAAGTCAGCAGCAAAATAAGTAATAAAATAAACTTTCTGAGAAGGACAGTGTTTCTTTTGCTTTGTAACAATAATCTCTAAAGTTTAGTTCTTTAATATGCAGTTTTCTTCATAATGATGCCTTTGAAGTTCTCCTTGCTGACATCCATGGCAATATGAAAAACCAGACTCCAGAGCCCTTGTCTTCTCCAACTCTCCAATTGCTGCTTGTACAAGTGACACCAGCCAACAGCCAAAGTCAGCAGTGTAAGCTTAGGGATGCTAATGCAGGTTAACATTTGACTTTGAAATTCCTGCACATGGCAAGAAAACTCACATCCAAAGCAAACTCACATGCTGTTCTGTGGTTCCCCAGAACAGGGTCTCCCCATTCCCACTGAGAGCCCTGGTTACCAAGCCAAGACATTTATTCAGTATAAAATGTTCCCCACCCAAATGTGTAACTAAACGCCTAAGAAAAAGAAAACTACTTTGGCATAAGAATCAAAGGGCTTTTACAGTTACCCAGTGACTTGAAAGACAGTACTCTTCTTTTATTTAACATAAGTCTATTTCCTGGAATATCTGGATCTAATAGTGATTGAAAATATGGTATGAGACGTTAAACCTATTTTACACAAGATATATTCTGACATTCACCATGTTCAAATGCCTAGGGAAATTCAAGTCATCATTAAAAAGTTTTCAGCTCCCTTGGATCTATAATTTATCCTATGATCAAAGCACATATGCATTTACATATACAAAGATGAACTTTCAAGCCCCTTTTGGGACATCTGCTGTAAGAAAAATTCCACTGCTTACTCTAGAAGTGTAAGTATAATTTTAACCTGGTTATGAGTTATCCCTTCAGAGTTTAGCACTAGTGGACAAATCAACAACTATACTAAAACAAAAAATGACACTGCTTTGTTTGGAAACGTGTTGAATTATAATGGCAAAATATTTTCTGTAAAGAGACAATTTACTCATCTATAAGTAACTTTTATTTTTGCACTCTGAGACTGAATCTGAGTCTTACCATTTAAATGATGTATATTTCAGCACATTGACTAACCCTGCCAGATACTGTGTTCCTTTTGTTCATTTTCGTTTACTTATTGTTACATTTAAGTGTCATTTGTAAAGCAACTTCTATAATCATAAGATAGGCATCTTTAAATAAATACTAGCTATGACAAACTTTTCTACTAACCAGAAAAAGTTTTAAAAGTCACAAAGCATGTAACTCTTTTTGTCTTTGTAAACATCAGCAAGTAAAACAGTGGTAGATTAAGCTAGCAACAGAAACTTGCATTATAACCTGGCACAGGAGGTAAGATTAGGAACATTCATAGCAAAATGGTAAGTACTAACCAAAAGAACTAGAATGTCATCAGCACATATTGAAGTGCATCATAACTATAAGCACATCAGATACTAATGAATTAATATGAATCATGTAACTATTATTATTAAGACAACACATATTGATATGTATCTTAACTATAAGCATATCAGATGCCAATGAAGTAGTATGAATTGCATAACTAATATTATTAATGCATTTATTCTGAGGATAAAATAAAATATATGCCAGGTGATAATAAACCAAACAAAGGAAAAGTGTGAAGGCAGAGAGTAATACAGGGCCTGATGGCTTAGGAGCAGGGTTACCAGCCTGTTTAAGAAGACAATGCTGCAGAACAGAAGAATGACAATGCAAGCTTTGTGGTTATTTGAGGAGAGCACATGCTAGTGGGAAGACAAGAGACTTAGATGATGAGTGTAGGCTCTGGCATATACACTGTGTGTTCCAGATTGTCAATGAACTCATGTTGCTCCCTTATTTCAAGTAGAGAAATGAGTTATGCTGACAGTGTGAGCTTGGATGATACAAAGAGGCTTCTCTGAATTCTTGGAGAAAAGAGAGGCATTAAAAGGATTTGATGAACCTGACAGAGAACATGGCTTGCTTGCAAAGAGCTTTATATGCAGCAGGCAATACCACATAACTCATTCTGACTGTTTTAACAGCAGAGGGTCTAAACTACCTACTGTTGAGAAAATTTAAAAAGGCAGTGATTAGGTTGACCAAGATCATGTAGCTAATAATTCACAGAGGTGGAATTCTGTTGCTATTGCTCTTCCTTTCTATACCACAGCCATTTGAAATTTAGAATCATGAAGGTGGAGAGGGAGTCTTAAGGGAAACTGAAATTTTCTTTCAATATGTACAGAAATACCAGGAGGGTTAAAGGTATGATTACCTCTCATCATAAGGACCCTTTTTGTTAAAGTTTATATACATGTAACACAAGATGCTACATGTATATTTAAGGCATGATAGGCAACACTGTATCACAGGAAAGACTACTCCTGTCAGAAGACAGCAACAGTAGAGACAGTTCAGCTCAGCACCTGAAGTCCCACCAAGCCCAGTGTATCTATTCACCATGCTATCCCCAGATTTCACCAAGTAGCTGGCTTTGCCTAATGGACTGTAATTGGAAGACATGCCGCTTTTGAGCAGAGATTTTAACGTCATTATGTTCTCATAACTCTTCTGTCTCCATCTGTTAGGGTTGTCTATATGCCACACTTACAGATTATAATTCAGCTTGCGTCTTGGGATAAAGAGATCATGAAGGAGATGCTCCAAAGATGTTCAACACAAACAATTTAAATTTTTACTTGCTGTATTATTTCTTCAGGTATATATATAAAAAAATGTGACACTGGAGATAAAGCTCAAGCATTAGGAGTATGCCCTGCTCATGCAGGTGACCTGAGTCAATTCCCATTACCCCACACAATGGATAACAACTGCCTGTAACTTCAGCTCCAAGGGATCCAACATGCTCATCTGAATTCCATGACACCTAATATTACATGTACACATACCCACACATAGACACACACATATAAACATAATTTAAAATAAAATAATTCTGAGGCTGAAGAAATGGAACAGCCATTAAGAGCACTTGCTGCTCTTGCAGTGAACCCAAACTTGAATCCTAGCACCCAGGTCTAGTGTCCATAAACTTCTAACTCCAGTTCCAGGGAATCCAAAGCTGTTTCTTGTCTTAGTGAGAGTGAGAATGTACATGTAAGTCAACCTCTATCTGTCTCTCCCTCCGTCTCTCTCTCTCTATCTCTGTTTGTCTTTTATTTCTCTGTCTGTCTCTCTTATTCTTTCTCTCCCTCTCGCTCCCCTCATTCATTTTTCTTTCAGTGTGTCTCCCCAAAATCTCTCCCCCACACAAAAATAAATATTAAAAACTTTTAAAATGAATAAAAATAAGATAAATGTTTTTAACCAACAGAAAAAAAAAATCTAACTAAAAGTTAAAAGTTGAATAACTTAAAAATTTGAGGCTGGAGAGATGGCTAAGTGGTTAAGAGCACTGACTGCTCTTCTGAAGGTCCTGAGTTAAGTTTCCAGCAACCGCATGGTGGCTCACAACCATCCATAATGAGATCTGACCCCCTCTTCTGGGATGTCTGAAGATAGCTACAGTGTACTTGCAAACAATAAATAAATAAATCTTTCCAAAAAATATGTGGGAGATTTTTCTCTCTTGATGGAAGTAATGAATGTTGAGAGTATATTCAGGTGGGTTTCTTTTTCATATTGAATGACTAAGAAGAATCTTTTTGGGAATAAAATATATCTACTATATAGCTTTTTTAATAACAAGTACTGGTTAAACAAATATCTCAATTCAAATTTGCCAACTAAATCTAGATAGCAAACATCTGTAGGTATTATATAACTCAAGGACTTAAAAAATACATACATATTGTAAGATCTGTTTGTAAACAAGAAAATAAGAATAGTTCAGAATTTGATTTTAAAACCATCTTTGGAGTTCTTAACCTAAAAAGAGACATAACTCAGAATCTTCATAGTGTCTGAGGCATTAAATGCATAATTCTCTTTTATATTCATACCAGACTCAAAAACTACTCTTTAATGAATGATTTAACTACTCTTGAGAATTTAAAGCAGTGTGCTATGAGCATATTCTCCCCTATACTCTTCTAACTTCTTACAGATACACTTCAACCCCTGCCCACATCTTCATGTTCTTTAAAAAGAAGCCACTAATCAGACATGGGTGTGAAGCCATCCACAGGATTAGAATACAGTCAATCTACGGTTGGCCACACCCTCAAAGATAACTGGCTCTCCCTCTACCAAAAGCCACTAACACCTCTATCCTCAGGAGTGAAGTTTACAGAAAGCCTGCCAGAATGTTGATTGGCTTGATGTTTTGTAGCTCCTGCCCCAGAAACTACAGCTTCTTTGAGTCATAAGTATAGTGGGTTCACATCAAGATGATGCAGTTTTCCTCCAGTCTCCGCTGTCCCCTGGCACCTACAATCTTTTCATCTCTTCTTACATGAATTTTTCAATGTTTTATATTTTATACCCAGCAGCCTTTGTCTCTAATCGTTTTGACAATAACAGCAGGATCTAATACATTAAGAGCTTGACCATCTTTGTGCAAATTGTTTTCCCATAGACCTCCCTTACTTTGTTACTGAAAGTATACTGTATTAGCCTTATAATGACAGTGTAATGGTCAATGTCATTAGAGCCTGTTATATTATAGCTCAAGAAATCTGATCTTTTCTAAAATCTACACTAATTTGCAAGCCACACTTTTTATATTCTTCTGTAGCATTAGACAATATATTTACCTGTAAATGTAACTTCAAATGCTTCCTTATTTGATCTTAAGCTCTTATTCCCAATCGTTTCCAAAAAGATTAAAATAATGCTGGCCAATTATAGTAAATGTCTTTGTGCCTCTTATATCGCACACTTACAGTTGGTACAAAGTATCGGGGGAGAAATATCCCTGACCTCTATAAAAGACACAGACACTGTTTGCTTGTAACCTGTTATCTAGAAATAAGTTCTCATTCTGTAGTCCAAATTCACCTTGAATTTATGATCCTCCTTTCCAAAAGCTACTTGAGTATAGGAACATAGGTGTGTACCACCATAGGCAAATTCTATGTACTTCCCTTCTTCTTGACAAGATCTTAATTAGGTAAATATAAACTGGAACTTTTCAATCATAATAATTGGCATTTTAGAAAAGCATTCAGTTGTGGAAAAATACTAAATATTACAAATTTAGAGAAAAAGGAACAGAAAAAATGCCTTGGCTAATGATATGTCTCAGCCAGTAAAAGTGCTCACTGCAAAGCCGGATAACCTGAGTTTGTGATACAGTATCCACACTGTGGTGTGAGAGAATGAACTCCAGGCTGTCTTCTAGTCTCCACTTGTGATACAGTATCCACACTGTGGTGTGAGAGAGTGAACTCCAGGCTGTCTTCTAGTCTCCTCTTGTACATTGTAATAGGTGAATGAATATACATACAAAATAAATAAAGGTAAAACAAGAGTAATTGAAAGTTCTATAAGTACTTGGATGGTAAGAGTCACTGATTATAAAGAGGAAGTGTTAATGATTATATACTCTTTTAATTCATGAAATATTCTCTGACACTGAAAAAGTAACTTCGAGTATCACACTCAAGGTTTGGTTACTGATTCCCTGTTATGCCAATAATTTTATATGACTGCATCTTTCAGCAATCAGTTTCTGACTCTGCTCCAAGGTTTAATATAAAAGTAGGGGCAAAATAACAGTAGTATAAGAAACACAACTCTGGCATCACTTCTCTCCTAAGGCAGAGGAAAGAAACCTCCAAAATCACTGGTCTCATGGGAAATTCAGACGAAGCACAGCCAAAAGGAACATTAAGATTTTCCTAGGATTTTCTTGAAGTCTCACTAATACTCGTCAACAGGGTTGCTATCCTACTTGGTTTCGTAACAGCAAGGAACATGAAATTGTGATTAAGAGGCCTGCTTTCTGCAGCTGTCCAAGTTTTAGTGGGTGAAGATAAGATTTTTAATTAAATTTAAAGGTTGGGCTCTACAGAAAGAGAACTACTGTTCTGTGTTATGAGTTGAGAGTATAGAGGAGAAGACTTTATCTTCACCAAGGTAATTTCGTAAAGAAAGTCATCAGAGTATATGTGATATTGTAGCCCCGCATTACAAGGATTTGAATGTATGGCCATTCTTTCTCCAACTGAGGATGCAAAGGAAATAAAGTCTGTGAGTAACTCAGTTAATAACCCTCAAATTTATTCCAAGTGACTGGATCATGGCAATCCCATTGGAGTCTGGCTTGAGGAGAGGACCTGGAAGTAAGTGGTTACAATAGGACTTAGGGACAGATGAAGCTGGAAGAGAGATATGTCCATGTGGAATGAGGAATGGTTATAATCTCATTGAAGAACCCCATGAAAACATTTACAGATGAGTTTGGTGAAAACCCCAATGAGCCATTTTAAATAATGCATCACTCCTGAATTAGACTCAGAGATACCAGATTTCATTTGATCTTGTGTCAAAATTCAAAGTAACAGATTCGATTACAAGGCACTAAAAGTGGCCAATGACTAAGATGAAGAAACTTGAATCTTTCCTAGTTAACACAGGTCAGACATTACATATCATTAGGGCATGTCTTCTTCCCTCAGTACACTGTTAGCGGACAATTTCAATGAGTAATAATTATCTTCATCACTAAAACAATTTCACTGGGCAGGAACTTTTCATGTACTGTGTACTGCTGCTTGGCTATTTCCTAAAAGTGTTGTACAACAGCAGATGTAGCACCCCCTTCCCTACTAAACTGTGTCACAGCACTGAAAGGGGCCTCTAACACTTCATTCTGGTTGATATCACATTCTCCATATGATCTAAGCAGTAAAACCTTCAGTAGATCCAGACCTAGGGATTGTCTTCCAGAAGAGTGGGAGAGGAGAAACATATGCGAAGCTGTTTGGGGATGTAGGGAGGAAATTAGCTTTCCACTACCATTAAGCGATTTGCTTTAAGCTCGGAGATTACTACTACTCTGCCACTGAATGGTTAGCTACTATAAAAGGGAAGTGATTCAGAGAGGATTTTTCAAGGAAAATTTACTGTGAAGGCTTTGTCATAAACCTCAGTCAAAAATAAATGTTACAAGGTGCCGGGGAATGTGCAGGGTAGTTTGCTCAGAAGAATGATACGTAGTTCTCTCTACAGCGTGGGTTGTGGACACTCAATAAATATGAAGGCAGGGGTTGATCTGACAGGTAGAAGATGGCAGGAGCCTAGTTAGTTAGTTAGTTAGTTAGTTAGTTAGTTAGTTGTTTTCTTATTTATTTATTTAATGCCTGTTTTAAATACCTCTTCACACAGCTCTTACAGAAGAAGGTGAGGACCTCTTCCAAAGTATGGATGCTCAAAGTGCACTCTGTGATGACAGGGATGCTGAAAAATCCCCTGTCTTCAGGGTTACCTAAGGATGAATTTAAAGTGTCCTTCCAGATGTGAGAGAGGACCATGAAGAGGGGATAGTGGAGTGCCATTTGTCATTCACTGCACTGGCCATTTGCCTTATTTAATCTTATGACAGTTTTATAAAGTCAAGGCTTAATACCTTAATTTAGGACTTTGAAGGAAAAACAAAAGTGCTTTGGTGAAGTTAAAGATATAGATACCTATAAATGCGAGGCAAGACTCAAGCCCAGGTAGTTTGACTAGAGACCTTCTAGACTACCTACTCAGTTCTCAAAAGTTTTCAGCAATGAAATATGCATCAAGTCCAAGGCCAATATCTGATGTGTCTTTGTCCGAATTCTATTAAAAATAAAACTTTCTGGGTGCTCTTATCTGTTCTTACCTACAAAATAAAATAAATAAATAAATAAATAAATAAAATGAAAAATAAAAATAAATAAATAAGTAAAAATAAGTAGATCTTGCCTGGATGCCTTCTAAAGCAAAGCTCAACCCTGAGCTTGTGGGTATTGGCACTCTGAAGTAGTAGTTCTGTCCCTACAAGAGAAACACAAACATCCTCTCTACATATTCCCCTAGAAAATGTTCAGCAAACAGTTTCCTCCCAAGCTTCCATGTCAAAATGGAGTATGTTTCATGTTCTACACCAAAGGCCAGTCCTGGGCCAAGTTTAAATTAAGAACAAAAGTCACAGCAATGGCGCATCAGTTGTGGGTTTGGCAATGGCAAGAAAAGATACCCTCAAAGAAAACTCATACCTTTTATGGAAACCAAATATTGACCGCAGTTGGCACACAGAAAACTGCACGGACAAACAAAACTGCTGGAAAAACAAATCCAAATTACATAGGAATCTGACACCCATTCTTTACGGTGGAAAACCAAAGATAAAAATGAGTCATAATTTCATATTCTTGGAAAGGATAAATGCTCACCCATCTGGTAATATGTTTTAAAAATATTTCCCTGAAGATACCTAATATTTCCAATATTTTCTTACATAACAGACTAAGAATAACTTGGACGTGTTGATGCCACAGAAGGACTGATTAAAAACTCAGTTGTGAAAGAATAAAATTAAAAAGAAAATTCAGTTGAACAATGTGTGATGGGTACTATGTAATTTACTATGAATACTTAATCTATTCTTATATTCAAACAATATTTCTAGAAGACAAGAGAAGAGTATGCCCATGTCTCTGCCTATGTCTTTGTAAGCAGGAATATTGAACTGGAGGAGAAAGGGGCACTGCAAAGGTGCCTTTGGGTCATCTTTCTGAAGCAGAAAAGTCCCAAATAATTTATTTTTTTGACAGAGTAACCATATATGTATGTATGTGTGTATGTATGTATACATATGAGCATATGTATAAATGCTCATCATCAACAAATTACCGTGTGCTTATTGGCAGAAGAAAGAATATGATGTTTGCTCAGAGAAATATTTACTTGGCCTTTCTGAAATTAAATAAAGACTTCTTAATCTGTCTCCAAAAATGACTATGAAAAATGAGAGAAGTTTTCTGAATCACGTATAAGAATGTAGAAATCCACAGCAGAAACACACTCCCAACTTAGTCTTCAGTGGACTTAAAATCACTGCAATTCTGTTAGTTCATGAAAATGTTCAATGTGGGTCCACCATCGCTTCCCGTGACTGTCGTGTTCTGTAGCTTTTCAGTTAATATTCTTCCAAGTTTTAATAAAACAAGTATAGAACTTTCCCTTTGAAATATTAATAGTATGCCCTGGTATGCTATTATCCTATGTGTCTTTACACATTAAAATTATGAGAGTCCATTTCTGTTTCTACATATTGTCTCCAAGGTTCATGGAACATGTTTCTTAAAACACAGAAAGCTAATAAAATCTGACAGCCCTAAGAAAGCCTGCCTCATTGCTGAGGCAGGAGAAGGTTTCCTCATGCCTTCTTATAATTTTCATTTAATACTGACTTTTGTAGGAAAAGGTAAACTACTTCATTTAATCCGCACCAAATAGAAGAATCCCCCTTACACAGCTCTCGGTACAGTCTGTTGCACCAGGAGTATAGGGCTACTTCTTGAAGATTTTTCTTCATAGAAAGAACTCAATGACTAGAGAGATGTCTTAGGAATTAGAAGACTTTGTCAGGCATGCCAGACAACCAGAGATAGATTTTAAATCCCAGAGTGGAAGAAAGTACTCTCAACAATTACCACAAGAAGCATGTGTGTGAGAGAACACACACATGTACACACAGAATAACAAGTTAACATTAAATTAAAGCTTTAAGAATTAACTCAGGATCAGGACCATTGATAATTTAAATATGAGAAGAACCCTTGCCAGCCTCCTTCAAGACCATCTCATCTATCAAGCAACTTACTTAAAACAGATCTGGGCCCCTCAGATATGGCCATCCATCCCGGAGCACAGTGTACCCATGACTTTCTTTGATCCTTACTACATTTCTATCGTGCCTACAGTTTTGATGTTTATTTTTAGTAACCACATCATATTGCTGGCTCATGTTAAATTTATAGTCATATAAAAAGCCTCAGCCCAACATCATTTGCTATCAAGCTGTGTCTCCATGATTTAAAACTTACTCACATTGATTTTTTTAAAAAATAAATAAATATTTACATTTAAGTGTCACACTATTATTTTGATGGACTCTGTCTGTTCTTCTTGCTTCCATGTCTGCTTCTTTCATCTGTTACATTAAAACTCTCATGGTTTTATCACCTGCAATATATCTTTTATGAATTCACTTAAGTTTTACAAGTTCTTCAAAAGTTTTCTGCTTGACAGAGTCAAAGCAGAAACTTCAAGGCCTGATCCTTGAATGCCCCTCAACAAAGTAGAATTATTCAATGTAGTCTCTATTCCTCCCACTATGATTATTTCCCCTTGCATCTTTACTCACTGTGCACTCATTACAGAAATACATGTAAGTGTTCCTTTCATTACGCCTCAGCTCTAAAAACCTCCCCTTACTCCAGTTCTTCAGAAAGCCCTGGTAAAAGTTGAAGATACTTGTTTTTTAATGTCCCTTCCCCCACCAAAGGCTCATGCTGTAGGTTGGTCACCAGTTTATAGTGCCATAGGAACAGCTGAAAACATTAAGTCATTGGGTCATACTTTTGAATGAAATATTGGAATTTCAGGCATACCTGGAACATAACCTTGAATGGAATTTCACACTGCAGAAACTACCTGAAACATAACATTTTATTGAGTATTGGGATTGCAGTTAATTGCATATGTAGAGCATACCCTTGAATGGAATATTAGGATTGTACATCCCTTTTCTCTCATATTCCATAAGGTACCATGAGGTCAACACGCCTCTGTCACCATGAACTCTTGTCCTTTGATGGTCCAGTGACTAAATAAAGCTTGTCTGCAATTAAGTTGATTTTTCTCGGGTATTTGTCATAGCAAAGGAAATGTGACTAAGACAGAATCTCCTCTGGTTCACGAAGAGATGTTTTTCAACATGAGTGGTTTCTAATGTGAATTTATGCACCATATTGACTGTCCCAGATGTAAATAGCTGTTGATATTTGAAGTGTGTGCTGTGACAGATAAAAAGAGATACAGTCAAACTGAAAGCACGAGCCACCTAATAAATACATCTTTTTTTAAAGATTTATTTATTATGTATTTATTATAAGTATACTGTAGCTGTCCTCAGATGCACCAGAAGAGGGCATCAGATCTCATTATGGGTGGTTGTGAGCCACCATGTAATTGCTGGGATTTGAACTCATGACCTTCGGAAGAACAACCTTTGCTCTTACCCACTGAGCCATCTCACCAGCCCCATAAATGGTTATTCTTACCTGCTTGTCAGCTTTTGTTCTTTTGTTTTATGGCAAGAACAATAGAATGTATCTTAGCATATTATAATTATGTAGCATAATATTGTTAATTATGGTCAATATGCTATATACCAGAGCCTTGGAATTTATCCATCTCAGGCTTTGCAAGATATGGCACTGAATGCGTGGTGAAATTATCCATCCCAAACCATTATACCACCTTTTATTTCTCAGGAAAAACATTTTAAAATATAATTAAAAGACAAGAATATATAGTATATGAATATATAATAATGTCAGAAGCTGTACCTTTAAAGACTCACTAACATGGCTGCCTAGACATGACCTGGACAAGAATGATAGCAATAGACATGCTAACATGGAAGGGAGGAAATTCAAGTTCAACAGGCATCAGCCCCTAAACTAAGAACTACATGCAACTAAGGAGAGGGAGAAATAGTCATCTACAGAAAGAGCTCACTGATTGCTTATCTATTACCTAATAATGGTCAGGATTGAAAACGTGCGTGTGTGTGTGTGCGTGCGTGCGTGTGTGTGTGTGTGTGTGTGTGTGTGTGTGTGTGTGTGTGTGTGTGTCTGGGTCTGGGTCTGGGTCTGTGTTTCTGTGTGTGTGTCTGTATGTATACATGTATGTGTATGTGTGTATACTATGTACTCATATATATGTAACAATAATTAAAGAAATAGAAACCATGAATTCAAAAGAGGTGGTTGTACTTGTCATACATGAGAATGTTTAGAGAGAGGAATGGGGAAGGGAAATGATGTAATTATACTATGATCTCAGAAACTAAACCAAGAAATTCATATACAAAAGTACAGTAAGGCCCTGGTTTCAAGGCACCAAACATTTCAAGAAAACATTTTCACATTTGCTAAATTATAATTGAATCTGAAAACCATCTATTTAACTTTTAGATATATTTCACTTTTAATAACAATTTAGACTCTGACATTTAGCAGAATGAAGAAGCAGAAGTAATAATCCTGGAAAAATGAGTCATTACTTCATCCTTCCAAAGCTGAAAGTGGCTACAATGTGGTGTGCAAGAATCAAGTTCCCAATTGGAGACTGCCTAGCATCACCACCTCAGGGCTTAGACAAGCTTCTTCCTTCAGTGTGTACTTACAACCACTGGACCACTTTTTTCATATTTTATAATTATTATCATGCCCCACTTTCCTTTCCTCATCTCTTCCTACAAACACACCAGCATTTTTTGAGAAGTGATTATTTCTTAGGTTTTCACCCATCTTTCAAAGGTCTTAAAACAGTTTTGGTGATGTAGTACAATATATATGGTCATACATGCATATTTAGATACGTTGATGGAGATAGATGGGTAGACCAATGTTCTTTTATTGCTCTCTGAGCAAGTAAGCTCATTTCTAAAAGGCTGTAATTATTATTTACTATTGAGAGATGGCTTTGTACAGATTTCTAATGGAAACAGCATTTCTTGACAACCGCCTGTCTTCATGTAAATTTATCTGGCTATCATCTAAAGCTGTTTCCATGCTATGGGATTATAGTTGAATAGCAGTGTTTTAGACTACATGACTCTACCACAGTAAGATATATCTGTCTATCTATCTATCTATCTATCTATCTATCTATCTATCTATCTATCTATCTATCTATCTATCTGCCTGCCTGCCTGCCTGCCTGCCTGCCTGCCTGCCTGCCTGCCTGCCTGCCTGCCTGCCTGTCTGTCTGTCTGTCTGTCTGTCTGTCATGTAAAGCAACGTTTTCCAACTCCCAGTGTAGATAGAATACATAGCACAGTGTTACTTTCAACAAATGCATGTACAATTAGATGCCATAGTACTGAAAGGGTTATCATTTGCCTCTATTTTACAACTGCATCTCAAGTTCTCCAACAATCAGCTTACTAACATTCACTAGTGAATCCAAAGCTACAGCCTTATGTTTAGCTCTTAAGTCATTATCCATTTTCAGTGTCTGGCTAAATTTTTAGTCTGAGTTATTACTGTTGGATTTCCTTGATCCCAGTTACACGTCTGTTCTACCATCTATTTCAGTTTTCACTGCTGTCTTCTTTATTTGAGAGTTCAATTTTCTTTGTTCTCTTCTGTAGTGGACTTCTAGAACACTTATAAGTCATCATGAGTGACTTGAGTAAGTGATTCTTAGAGCTCACTATTGATCAACAAAACTTATAATAAATCCTACCTGACAGGATCGCATTCTCAAGACAACTGACCCTGAACTTCCCTATCACCACACATCCTTGTGACCCTTCCTTCCTTGAGTACCTTTAGCTCATGAAAAAGTTGTTTAATGATAAGCCTTCTTTTTGCTCTATAGAGATGCCATTTGAACCTCCTCCCTCCTCATCTGAAGATGCAGCTGTCTTAATCTTCACAGATTGTTTCAATGCATTCCACTTTCTTAAAAATGAACTTGATTTTAGCTATCAGACTCAATCCTTAGGCAGATCTGTCAATTGAATTTGCTCATTCATCACTGTCTAACACCCACATATAGCTGGCTCCTAATACTACAAAGGCCAATGAATGTCATGGTCACATAGTCCAAATCCAGAAAGATGAAGTTGGAGAAATCTTAGCTGCATCCAGAATGAATAAACCATAACAGTAAGGATCAAACTTCTTATTCTCCCATTTGCCCTCAAGAAAATGGGTACAACAAACAAATTCAGAATCATAAAAGTGGTCATGGCAAGGAATTGGGATTTGCCAGTATAATACAATGCTATAATAAAACAATTCCATTAACCAGAAATATACCTTCACAACTATATAATGCCTTCTAACACAATAATAATTAAAAACTCTAAGGTTTAACTCAGTACTTCAAAAATAACTTTTACTATAAATTAACAGAAGAATGAACAGCAGTAATGAAAGAAAAGCTATAATATATAAGAGAAAAAAGTAAAGTTCAAAGAGATTACTATAATCTTAATGAAGGATATACTTTAATTAATTCTGGTATTACATATAGACAGATATCACAGTATGTTTTGTATAAGGATCAACAAGTATGAAAAAGCATAAAGTCAGGAAAACTCATAAATAGAACAAAAAAGATTAATTTCCTCTCTGTCTCATCTGGAAAACTAAATTCCTATGTAAATGCTAAGTAGCAAGTACAATTTTGAAGAGAAAAAAATTATCTGACTTTTTTATTAAAAATAGTTTTCATACAATACTTTCTGGTTATATCTTTCCTTCCCCCAGCTCCTCCAAGACCCCTTCCACTTCACCCTCCCAAATGAACACCATTTTGTGTTCTTTCTAGAAAACAAACAGGCATCTAAATAAGGGAAAGAAAATAATAAAAAATAAAAAAAAAAACCTGAACAGGACAAGATAAGCAAATAAATAACAACAAAAATAAACCAAAGAGATAAAGAAAAAGTATAATAAATGTGTGTAGATGGTAACACACACACATTGGCAAACACAGAAAATACCTCGAAACCCAAACCTGGAAAACATAATATATCAGCAAAATATCTATAGGGATAAAAATAGAAAAAAAATCCACACACAATGTATTAAAAATTTAAAATTATTACTAACCATTAAATTTATGCCCAGCACATTTTAATTCATAAATGAAACTACTGAAGAGTTAGAGAAAGGACTGAAAGAGCTGAAGGGGTTTGCAACCCCATAGGAAGAACAACAATATTAACCACTCAGATGCCTCTAGAGCTCCCAGGGACTAAACCACCAACCAAGGAGTACACATGGAGGGACCCATGGCTCCAGCTACATATGTAGCAGAGGATGACCTTGTCGGGCATCAATAGGAGGGGAGCCCCTTGATCCTGTGGAGGCTCGATAGATGCCCCCAATTTAGGGGAATTCAGAAGTAGGAAAGCATAGAAGCCGGGGAGGGAGGATGGGATAAGGGATTTCCAGAGGAGAACTGAGAATGGGGAAAACATTTGAATGGTAAATAAATAAAATATCCAATAAAAATTCAATATAAATAAAAATAAAAAAGATGTTATCAGTAATGCAAAACTATTTACTAAGTAAACATTTGCAATTATCCTCTGAGTGAGTGAGAAATCAAAAGTTAGACAGTGGGACAATGAAATCATGGCGCTGGCATTCTAGTAGTGAGAAAAGAAACAAAACCACAAAAATATTTTTATAAAAAATATTAATGAAACTACAATAAACTCCTCAATTTTGAAAGCAACACCTAGACACTTAATATATTCAGATTGCTGAAGGATATATATTGGACATGATCAAGTCTCAACAAAATTCATCTACTTGGTCTACCCTTGATTCTTCATACAGGAAAGCCTGATCTTTTCCAGAATTATCCCAAATGTTTTAAACTTTGGGAACTATAAAAGGCTTCTAAACTTTCCATATATCTTCTTATGAAGTGATCACAAGAATTAATTCAGTACCATAGCAGTGGTTCTAGGGAGAGAATGAGATTTACCGATAGGAACAAAAAAATAATCTGAAAACATAGAAATATCCTATCCATTACAGTTTATTTTTTGTTAATGTACTTGTACTTTATTTATTTATTTATTCATTTACTTTACTTCCCAAATGTGCCCCTTGGCCCCATCTCTGCTTTCCTCCCAGTCTATAACATTTTCATTATGTTAACCCTACCTATGCATGGAAGCATGAGAGATATGTCCATCTCTTGATATTTTCTTTAATTCCTTTCTTCAGGGACTTGAAGTTCTTGTCACATGGGTCTTTCAGTTGCCTGGTTAGAGTTATACCAAGTTTTATATTATTTATGGCTATTATGAAGTGTGTTGTTTCCTGAATTTCTTTCTCATCCCATTTATCCTTTGTATAAAGGATGGCTACTCTTCTCTTTGAGGTAATTTTGTATCTGGTCATTTTGCTGAAGTTGTTTATGAGCTATAGGAGTTCTCCAGAAGAACTTTAGGGATTGTGTATGCATATGTCATATCACCTGGAACTAATGATGCTTTGCCTTCTTCCTTTCCAGTTTGTATCCCCTTGATCTCCTTTTGTTGTGCTAGCTAGAACTTCAAGTACTATATTGAATACACAGGGGGATAGTGGGCAGCCTTGCCCTGTCCAGCATTTTAGTGGGATTGCTTTAAATTTCTCTCCATTTAATTTGATGTTGGCTATTGGCTTGCTGTATATTGCTTTTATTGTGTTTAGATATGCACCAAGTATCCCTGATCCCTCCAACAGTTTTAACATGAAGGGGTGTTAGATTTTGTTAAAGGCTTTCTTAACATCTAATGAGATGATCATGTGATATTTTTCTTGTGTTTTCTCCTCAATAAGGTCCATGTTTTCCTTACCCAAGACTCTAATCTCTGTCGTACATCATCTTATCAATTTCTAGATTGTTATTTTTATATATTTGCTAAAGCATTTTGACTGTCTACCTAGAACTTTTATGTATTATTAATGCTGCTTAAAAAAATAAAATGGTGGCCCATTTGGTAAAGCATGTATCAATGTTAAAGTTACTACTACATTGCTTGTTTGTGCATGTCCACATCAGGTTAACAATTATAAAGTGAAAATTTAATAAGACATGTAAAATTTATCAGTTATAGTAATTGAAAGCAGCATGTCTTAAGTTGCAATTATAACATTTCAGACACAGAGGTAAAAAGAACTGAAACTTTTCAATTTATTATACTACTAAAGGAATAGAGAAAATTATTCATGATATGTGTGGAACCAACTCAACTGAAAGAAATTAAAGCTGTCTATGTTCTTTGAAGCCTTACCGATATTCTTCCAATCCATACAAATGATTGTTTAACCATACTTTATAATTCCTGCTATAATTTTCCTTTAAGCAATTATAATGCAAAACTTACATTATGAATTATAGAAAATATAATATTTGCTCTTTATGTTTTAATAAAGTTTCTGAATGAGTTTCATTCTCTTTTTATAAGACAGTTCAGCACATAGACCTGAACTGCTCATCTCTGACATCATTTGGATTACTGTAACTTTCTGGAATCTGCTAAACTGAGTAGAATGGTTGAGGTTCAGATATAATCTGTTTACTTCTCATAAACTTATTTTTACATCACTTTTAAAATTTGCTGCTACAGAAAAGGCTATGTTGTGGGTGGACTTAGTTTAAGTTGGAAGGATACAATTTTCACTATGAGGTTAGAATTTTCTATTTAATAAATTTTTCCACAAAAATAAACCTGTTTTCTAGAGATCTGGGGTGATTTTAACGTATAATATTCAGGTAGCCAAACATGTTAATTTTGTTTAGACTCACTGTAGAGCCATTTTCAATGCTTACATATATGCAGAGCTATGAGTTTAAAAGTCACATTTTCTTCATGAACATGCATATTAACTAAGAGAGAGAGATAATGGATATAAAAAGAAAATGATACCTGATGTTAAAATATAGAAAGATGTCAGTCAGTCAGTCTGTCTATCTTTATCTACCTATCTTCATATATCTATCTATCAACTATGTCTATCTATCTATCTCTCTATCTCTCTATCTCTCTATCTATCTATCTATCTATCTATCTATCTATCTATCTATCTATCTATCTATACACCTACCTACATATTTACCTATCTTCACTAACCTGTCTGTATCTATTATCTATCTTTATCTATCAGTAAATCATCTATCATCTATCTCTCTATCATACATATTTCATTGCCAAGTTTTACATGCCAAATCTGCTTCATTTATGCATCAAGCATGCTAAGCTCTCATCCTCATGCTACTTGGGGATCCATGTTTTAAGTTGCATGGCCTAGTCCCTGAAACAACACTGTGTGGCAGGTACTTTTACACAATTTTAGTTGATGAAAAGATTAATTATATGCTTCAGACCACACCAGTTTAATAATGCAGCTAGGATATGACTCTAAATTTAGTTTTAGAAGTCACAATTTTAACCTCTATTTTGTTTATTCTTGATTCCTTTTCCCCAGAGTAATTTTTTTTAAGTATAATTTGCCTTTGCGAAATACAGAAAATTTAATTTCCTAGCTAAATATATAATTTTACTAATATATATGCTTGTATAATCACTACTTGAATCTCAATATATATGTACATACATGTTTGCTTTATTGTGTCTATATTTCATTAATTATGATCGGTTTATTTTATCTTTGTGTATAGGTCAGAGGACAACTAGCAACAGTCAGTTCTCTATTTCCAAAATGGGGGCTCTGGGGATCAAACTTTGGTAATCAACATTGGTGGCAATATCCTTTTCCTACTGAGTCATCTCATTGGCCCTAGGAAAACAAACAATGTCAATAAAGAGTAAAATAATACCTAGTAACTCACTAAGTAGCTACAAGTGTTCTGGTCTCGTTTTTTTTTTTCTTGTAGCCTTTAAGGACCATGCAACTTTGCTTCCATTTCTCCATAGAACTGACACACAAAACAGAGCCTGCACACGTCCATCCCTTTAATTGATAACCCAGATACTTTAGGATTAAGAAGGGATGACAAGAGAAATTAAAAGTGGAACAGATTTTAAAGCTCAAGGAAGAATTTTAATTACCAGTATAAATTTTATTTTCAATTCAGAATCAAATTCAACTCAGCTCAAATGTATATAGTGAGTTATTACTGCCAGACGTACCAAAATAATATAAAGTAAATATGCAGGTTCAGAAACCCCTGTCAAAAACATGAGCTGAGCAGCAGAAGATATTCTTGAAATGTATTCTGATTTTAAAGAATGAAATATTACCTTAGAAGGAGAAGAAGAAAGAGTTTTGTTTTTTTGTTTTTTGTTTGTTTTTTTTTTTAAAAAGGAGTGTTTGCAGAATTGATGATAGGTAACGAAAAATGTCACCAAAAATGACAAATAGAAAGATACACTGACACTGTAGGAGCTTCTAGACTACATTCAGATTCATCAGACTAATGCACAGCCCTGGGAAAACTTGTAACACTAGAAAAATAGTAACTGTTGACATCAGAAATAATTTACAGCCAATGGATAGTTATAAATCGTTCCTCCAAAGTGTATAAAGTTTCTCATTTAATTTCTCATGTTGCCTACTATTTTTCTGTTTGAAAATGACATGTATAGAAACACCATCAGGTTCCCTTGCCACACAGACTCAATTCCTTGACGGCACACTCATCCTTAAGTTCCCTCACTCCCACCTCGTCATTGGTGATTCTTGGTTGAGATTAGAAGAGCTCAGAAGCTTCTGGACAATTCTGTGATCATGATCGGTATCTACTAACCACCCAGGCAGAAAGCACATACAAACATCCTAGGGGCCTTTTCAAAGTGAATTCCTTCTTTACCATAGAGATGGTAGAGAGTAGGAAAGTACCAGGATGAATGGTTTTCATGTTATCCTAGTAGATCCTACATACAAGAAAGATATTTCTTCATGTTTTGGATAAGGGCAAATTTTCCAAAGATCTCAAAGCTAACAATCCCTTACTTTTCAAATGTATGATGTGTCTTTCTTCTTCAATATACATAGTCATCTGATTACTAAGTCTTCTACTTGCACATTCAACAAAACTTCAAACCAAATAAGAATGCTATATTTCTCTTTTCCACATACCTTTCTTACTTTACACTCCTTCAAAGTTACAATGAAAATTTAGGCAAAGAATAGTTCTTAAATTCAATTATTTTCTCCCCTGAAGTATTATACAGCTCTTGAATCAGCCACACCACAATTATGTTTCCCCAATGTGAAGAATATCATATTCTTAACAAACGTTCAGAGAGGCTTGCAATATTATTTAAGAGCAAATCTATTGTATTTACTGATGTTTATACATTTGTTTACTGATGATCAGCATTTTCCAGAAAGAAAACCAATTGAACTTCACCTGGCTCTTCGTGGGTCTGACTCTGAAACATCAAGGTTACTAGGGGAGATTTCCAGTCAGATGAAGCAAACAACCTTGGCAGTGCCCTTCAGTAGGAAGTGTGATGGTGTTAGTACTCTATGTTTACTTTCACTCAGCGGGGACAGTCAAGGTTGTCACATTAGGCAGTTCTATGAAGCAGAAATATTTTTAATAGAAATGTTCTGGAGGCATTGGCTTTGAGCTGCAGAGTCCCTGGAAATGGCGTTTTAATGTCCCATATGGGCTGACTCGTTCCTTCCCCCATTTGGAGCCTAAACAAACAAATAAATAAGTAATAAGGCAAATTGTGCAATTTTCTGCATGCCTATCTTTGAGGCCAGGTTGTAAATCATCTGTGTGGGCTGTAAAATTATATCCCATACACAGATCTAAAACCTCAGTTGTTATTACTTCCCAACTTCCATGGGTTTCATTGATTACTGCTTCAAAACTCAGTGTTAGTTCTAGGTAAAGTACTCATTATGTGCAGACAGGAGACGTTTTCCTTAAAACTTATCATTGGCTCAACTTATATCTAGAATCTGGGAATTAGGACAGCACAGGAGCCTTGGATTTCAAGTGCACAGATATCCTGAAGATTTAAAAGGATATAAATGAAGATAACGAAGATCTCAAATGCAACAAGAAATCAGGGAAAGGAGAAAGGATGACTTCATAGAAGACAAGGAAGTAAGGTAGGGAGTTTGGTCACACATGAAAACACACATACATACCCAAAAGGCATATAAATGCAAAATCCTGCGTTAAAATTTCCTCTTCCTGACTGTACTACATCTATTGGTCAGGTGACCACAGACAATGTTCTGGAACTCTCCAGTATCTTCTTGGGTTGACCGTAACTATGTCTAGTTTACACAAGTTATCTTCACAGGTGATCCACGCAAGTGAAACTTGGACTCATACATCCACACCAACTTTTTCCTCATTTCTTTGAGACTTTAAACCAAGTACAACATTTTTTCCACAAGGAAGTTCTCACAACACACAGACTCAGGATCTCTTGAGCTAAACTCACATGTTTTAAAAAAAAATCTCACAAATATTATTTCTCCTGCTTTCCTCATTACACCAAACGGTGCTTCATTTCTGCTTACCCAACCACAAACAAAGGAATAAAGGCCCTTTGCCTCTTTCACACTTCCACCAAGTAGCATTAAATTACCTCCAATATCTGTCCTTTCCCTTCCCTTCTGGTAACACTTTAGATATTAACTAATGGCAGTTTCATATGTTTTCTCACCGTTCTATCCATATTTCATAGTTTCACTTATTTTTATACTACTGCTGGAAAACCCTTTATAAAACAAGTCCCAAAACAATCATGCTGGTTTCCCAGTTCAGTGGCTCCTTCTTATGCTCAAGCTAAAGTCTTAACGTCTTCCATACAAGCCCATTCATGATCTATTTTGTCTTGTCTCCAGGCTTTCCCTCTGCAGCAATGTTCTCTCTGAGTCCAACTCTTCTGAAGTCTAGCTCGTGTGCATCTCGCATCTCTGCTCTACTTCTGTCCTTCGTTATATTTCAGCATCCCAAAACTGTGAACCTTCTCTGGCAAATCTCACCACTCTACTATATCAAGGGCAACTTGGGAGAGCAAAAGACAGTAATGTCCCTGATAAAGAAATCATAGCTAAGCAGAGACACCAGGCTTTTTGCTGTGGTTACAATCCACACATTACAAATTTAGGAGTCAGATTTTTGTGTTTTTTTTTCCTCTTCACTCTGTTTTCAAACTCTTCCCTATCTGCTGACTCATACTCTATCTCCCATAAGCCAATTCAGACTTCTCCCACAGGAAAATGCTCTTATCCTTGTGCTAATAGCAGGGAGGGCCTCTCTGTACTTCAGTTTGGCCTTGATGGCTTCATTCTGACTGCAATTGTGCTACATTTGTAGTTTCTGGCATGCTCAGCATTTTGCCACTATTTTTTTAATTAAAACATAATTTTATATTAAAAACACTACCTGGAACATTTTAAAGTATAATAACACTGGAAATATTTCACAAGAGCAGCACATCAGTCTCTTCAGCAGGTTCAGTTTACAAAAGGAAAAGGATGCTAACTCATTTCTCTATTACTTCCTTAATTTTTCTCCAATGGACCAATTCTAACCACATTCTTCCCTTCATTTGCAAATTCTGCACTCTCTTCACTTCTTGTAACAGGAAAGCAGATTCTTCTTTCTCTCCTAGTTTTGCTTTCCTTCCCTAAAAACATTTCTCCAACCACAATGTGAACGGAAATGAACAATAAATTAGAGTAACCAGTCAAATAGGTGTTTGGTTACAGATTATAGATAATTTGCTTTCTTGTATTGATGACTGGTGTTCATAGAGGTCATTGCCAATCTAAAGAAGCAGAATCTTCAGCCACATTCCCTCCACAGATGCATAGAGAACTCTGTAGAGCATCTATAACCAAGTGGTAATTGTATTTCTTTCCTCCAAAATATCCTCTTTAAAACTCTTTCTCTCTCTACAGGCAGAGCTTGTTGACCTAGGCCCAAAAATTGTCTTCAATTTTTCTGGAAATCACTCACTCCCTCTTCTGTGTCAGCTCTCCTAATTTTTGGTCTCATACTGTTTTCAATCTCACAATTTTTGTTGCCTTGATGGACCACAGGTGACTGACTGGCATGGAAAACGTAAAAGGTGTCCTTGTATTTTCTCCTGTATGGCTTTTAACATTTCTTTTGGTGTCAGTTCCATCACTGAGAAGTTAGTTTCAGGCTCTGGTTTGATGATTGCTTTTCTGTTCGTATATGTATACTCTGGTGTGTGTGTTGGGGGATGTTGTTTTGTCTTGTGTGATTTTTTGTTTTTTAATTTCTACAGAAGTACTTCTATTAGGAGTATTTTTCTTTATTCTGAGTATTCTATATTTTGAATGTTACAGGAGTAATGGTGTAAGCAGTGATGGTGGTATTCTGTCCAGAATTCATTGCACATATCATTCAATCAATAATTTCATTTGGACATCTCGATAGATTAAGTTTTAATCCTTCCGCTTGCATTTTCTTTTCTTTTAAATATGAGAAGATGAAATGAAAACTAGTGCATCCAAATTGGACAAAACAAACAAACAAAAGGAAAAGAGCCCAAGAGAAGGCACAAGAATTAGAGAATCACTTGTCTGCATACTTGGGAAACTTATGGATACAGTGAACTATAAACCAAAATATATAAGCTGAGGACCTGTTGCAGATCCCTGCAGGCCTTGTGCATGTTGCCTCCATATCTGTGACTTCTTATGAGCTTTGGTCACATTGATTGAGAGAGCTTTGTTTTCTTTGTGTCCTCCATCTCTTTGGGCTCATATTCTCTTTTTGCTTCCTTTTCTATGAGGTGCCATGAGCCCTGAGGGTAGGGATTTGATGGAGGCATCCCTTTTAGGGCTAAGTGTTTCATGGTGTCTCATTTTGAATACTGTCTGGCTATGGATGTCTGTATTTGTTATCATCTGATGAAGGAGGAAGATTCTATGATGAAGGTTAAGTAAGGTACTAACTAATCTAAGAGTTACATGCATTTCTTAAGTGTTTGGGAGTATGTAGTAATCTGAGTAATCAGTTTGTTACAATGAGACACAATAAATAGATTTCACAATCTGGTTCATAGAGTAAAACTATGGATTCATGGGATTTATAGTTATATGTCATGGAACGAATGGATGAAACCTAATCTTTAATTATTTTTTAACTAGCTTTAAAGTAAAAATCTACATGTTTCTTATAGCTCACATCAATTTTTCTGAGAAAGAAAGCAAACATGCTTCGATCTAGGGAGCAAAACGCTAAAAGGCAGCATTCTAGCACTTGAACAATCTATGTGCTTCTTTTAAAATCTACATCACCAATCAATGATCATATTTTAAGATCAGCATTATACCTGAAATCTTGAAGTCTAGAATTCTTCTGGTTCACTTATGTATGTCAGAATCTAAGAGATAACCCTCCCATGGTTGTGACCTGAGGGACTAACTTTCCATTTAGAATTGAAGCTATTTTTCGTCCACTTTTCCAAGAATGTTTTGCCTCCGATTTTTGTGCTATCCCAGGGTCCCCAAGGAAGAACAAGCTTGTTTTTCTGGCATGTCCTTTATTGGGTTGTTGTAGGCTTTCCATTATCTATTAATGGTACATTTTTCATATTTCAGTATGAGACCTTACTCATGCCAATCACTATCTCCCTTATAATGCTTACCTCTTTGCTAACATTTGGGTGAGTCAGCAGTGGTGGTACATGCCTTTACTTCCAGCACCTGGGAGGCAGAGGCAGGCAGATTTCTGAGTTCAAGGCCAGCCTGGTCTACAGAGTGAGTTCTAGGACAGTCAGGGCTACAAAGACAAACCCTGTCTCAAAAAACAAAACAAACAAGCAAAAATTTGAGTGGGATTTGGGAGGAATTTAAGTATCATGTTTCAGTATCTTTTCTCTCTCAAAATTGTGAAATCAAGGTCTCTTCCTTTCTGGATAGTGAAGTTGCTGTAAGAAGGATAAATAACGGCATTATCAGTTTTCAGAACAAGCCAATGACTATGTATCTATGTATCTATGTATCTATGTATCTATCTATCTATCTATCTATCTATCTATCTATCTATCTATCTATCTATCTTCTATATATATCTATATCTATAATAAGCTTTCATCTTTTGTGCTAACATATACAAGTGTATTCTGAATATTGCTTCTAAAATTGATTTGTTTTGTCTGTCAACTTCAAATTATTTCTTCCTTCATCATTTATTATGAAAATTGGGATAGTAACATGGCATTTCTGACCCTCTCTTACTCTTTTCACCCACAAAGTTAAAGAAGTGTGACAAAAGTCATTTTTCCTGTGCCTGCTTCCCACATCTCCTTAGTGACAATGTTTATTGTACATCCTGATTTTACCTGTGCTACTGAAAATGTCTCTGCTTCTTACCTGTAGCTTATGCTCTCTATACTGTTCCATCTATGGAATTTTTATAGAAAAATTGAGTTCTACTCCCTGCTCAAAATGAAAAGGAAATTGCCACACTAATCAAAATCCTGTTTTGATCACAATCTGTAATAAACTCACACAAGTTCAGCCACTCTATGGACTGCATTACCTAACTGCTGAGCTGGCAGCTTGCTTCAATGGAGCTGGGGTGAATCTAGGATCTGAATTCATGGAAAGGTCTTTCTGAGCCTTTTCTTTGCTTTCTTCAGAACACTAGGTTCATGCACTATCCCCAAATGTGTGTCCAAGAACAGAGTCTTGTCATGTAAATTGCTTATCTCATGAATTCTGTTGGTCCAAAGAATGTTTATACCCTTGCTCTAATATATTTAAATATTAAACAAACACATGCCTGTTTGGTTCTTTTCCTACCCTCATGCTCATGGGAAAGGAGAAGACTGATAGAATGTACTAGAATGAATGGGAGTGAAGTGACACAGCCCAGAAGAGAGTAACTAGAGTGCTTATGTTAACAGATGCCTGCCAATGGAACCCAGACTGCCTGGAAGAGCATTCTAACTATAACCTAGATAAACTGATCACAGAGCTTCTGTAGTCTCAGGCATAAAAGGCAGGTAATGGGAAAACTATTTCATAGATTCATTGACTTTGTAACTATAAAAATGTTATAACACTTCACAGTAATTGCTAGATAATTATAGGACATGGATAAACAACATGAATTCTTCCTGTTAAGACATATCTCTGCAGCTGTCCTCTGCCAATCGGTTCAGTGACCCAGAGGGGGAGGAGCAATGCATATGTTCATCCTCCTGCTTTTTTCCTGAGCTGTTCCTAAGAAATGAGTCTCCTAATTTTGTCTGCTTATTTTAGGTAGCTTTCCTTCCAACAACCTCCACTGGACACACTACATGATATGTGATGCCTGAAGCAGTCAAATATTTATATAAAACAGTTGTGATAGCTCTGCTAAGAGTCAAAACAGGAATCAGACCTTTGTTTTCTCTCCTGACTTCACTCCTCTGGAAGTTTTATATAAAGATTCTTGCAAACAAAGCGCCAGTTTGGTCCAGATGCTCGAGCCTTTCATATACTGTGAGGTTGAACATTTGCTTCTTCATGCTGCAGTATATTCAACCTGAACTTTATGTACCAACTACCGTGCAATTTTCTCTTCCTACAATAGTTCTAGTAAACAATCCATTATCAAGGTCACTCAGCAAATGCCTACCACACACACACGTGAGGAGTTGAGTTCTGATATCTAGCATATACATAAAATGTCTGGTGTGATGATACATATCTGCAACCCTGACCCTGAGGAAATGACAAGATGAGTGAGGAAGTGGATCCCAGCTCTCCCACCCACTTAACCATGACCAGAAACCTCAAGGCTCAGTGAAGTACTGTGTCTCAGGAAATCAGATAGAGGTTAGACTAGCACATGGAGTGGATACTGCAAAAGCATGAGGAAGAGCTTAGATCCATGCAAAAATCTGGTCACACCAGTGCACACTATAACTGCAGCCATGGAGAAGGGGAGCAGAGATGGACAGATTTCCTGTCCTCAATGGTAAGATAGTCTAGCTACAATAGCTAGCCAGAGCTTCAGGGACAGAGGCTGTTTTTGAAATTATGGAGAGTTATGGAGGAAAACACTTGAAGGTAAACATTCAGATTGCATATGAACATGCAGGGGCAAGCACATAGACATGCATGTGCACATGTACTAACACACACACACACACACACACACACACACACACACAGTAAACAGTCTATACACATTCAGATACAGCATACACGGAAACTCACAATGTTTTCTCCCATTTTCCCTATCTATTTCTGAATAAACAGTGGGTGGTTGTCATAAGCCCTTACATGTCACCATCTGCTCCTTCATTTATGACCAATTCTACAGCCGGGGGGGCCAATGTGGAAAGAACATTGTCAAGTTTCTCTTTTGATACAGTCTTCACAATTTTTTTTTTTAAACCTTGAACATGAAGCCCAGTATTGTTGGCTTAGCATGTGAGGTCCTGCATGTTCTGGTCTCTGTCTAACTTTATTATCATCTTGAACCATCCTTCTCAAAAATCTCTTGCTAGCATCTCAGGATCTGCATTTCTCCAACATACAAACAGATGAATGACCTGTCTTTACACGCAGACTTCTTTTGGCTTCCGGCCCTGCTTCCTTGCCTCCTACAATTGATTGGGTTTCTTATACTGACTCAGCTGAGATGTTACTTTACCAGTAAAAGCATGCCTAAGTCTTCATACAAGAATAATGCTCAGTATTATGTTAAAACTTGCTCCTTGTTTTCATGCCCAAGGAAAATGTTTATTTATTTACCCTTTACTCATCACTTGGTTTTATCTCTTCTTCATCTGTACCTTGTTCCAAAAGCAGAGGAACTCCTATTTATGAGTAATAGCCCAATTCATTGCAGAGCACCTATCATAAATTTAGCACATGTAAATATCTTTGAATAAATATGCTAATTGGCATTAAGGTAGAGGATAATTATGGCAAGCCCCTGGTCTATAGTAAACTTTGAATGGCTGTTTAAAAAGATAATCAGTAAAAGTTATGAGCATAAGAAATGCAAAGCTAAAAACAAACGTGTATACACATTATGATTCAACTATGGAAATGGATTGAAAACATGTATGCGGCAGGAAAAAAATGCTCGCTCCCAAGTGCCCATGCTCCAGTCCTAGAAGGAAAGTTGTAGTTTCTAGAGATGTCTAAGTAGGCATGATTCAATCTAGTGAAATCTATGTTAGGTTTCTGACCCTCAGAACTGAAATAAAGATATCTTTCTTCAAGACTCCATCATCAAACATTTTGTTACAGCAGCAACAGGCAATAGATACAAGAGGATGTATCTATATGGGAGAGTTTGCATGCATTCCTTTTTCAAATTCTGTATGGATTCATGGGCAAGAACTCCACAATTGCCATTTTATGCTTACATCTTTGCTTCTCAGTAGCATTTATAGCACTTTCTTAAGACTGCTATGTTTCTCTGTAGTACTAAAATAGATAGATAGATAGATAGATAGATAGATAGATAGATAGATAGATAGATAGATGATACATGGATGTTAGATAGATAGATAGATAGATAGATAGATAGATAGATAGATAGATAAATAGATGATACATGGATGTTACATAGACAGACAGAGATAGATAAATAGATGATAAATAATTAGATAATAGATGATACATAGATAGACAGGTAGATAGATAGATAGATAGATAGATACATATATGCATACATACATACATATATACATACATACATACATAGATGATAGTTAGATGATAGGTGATACCTAGACAGACAGATAGATAGATAGGTAGGTAGATAGATAGATAGATAGATAGATAGAGAGAGAGAGAGAGAGAGACAGACAGACAGACAGACAGAAAAAATCTAGACCAATCCACCATTAAGCTCACAAGGACATACTAGCTAAAACTGTATTAATACAAAACATATTAAATTTTGTATTTTTCAGCTAAAACAACTAGTTGATACATTTTGTCAGCTACAGTAATGACACTAAAAACTCTAAAAGACACCTATAGAGTGGTGGCTTTTTATAGTGAAATATAAAAAGGAGTCTCAGAAAAATGTTTCCTTTTATATCCTATTACAGCAATAATAAAAAATTAAAATGTATTCGATTATGGGATCTACAGATTCTGTTGTATTTCCTAAATGGGCATAGTGGGGTAAGGCCCTCAAAAGAGAAGTATGTATTGACAGCAGTTCCTACATGTGTATTAAAAATGTATGTGTGTGGCAGATGTGTGCATGTGTGCAGGTATACATGCCTCTACATGCACAGTAGTCAGAGATGGATGCTGTCTGTCTTCTTTATTACGTTCTACCTTAATCCTGTGAGACAGAGTCTCCTACGGAACCTGTGCATGGCTAGCAGCCAGAAATCTCCAAATGCCCTCCTGTTCCATAGAGTCTTGAGGGTAAAGCTACATGTACCCATACCTGCCTTTGTAAATGGTACCTAGGATCATAACTCAGACTCTTATGCTTTCAGAGCAAGCAATGTAACCCACAGAGCCACCTAGTGCCTCTTCTAGATACTTAATTCTTGAAATTTATAAGAGAACAGTATTTAACCTTAGGAATTTACTGAAAAGATTATAAAACGTATTCATACTTTTTCTATTGTCACATAGTATTCTAGCTCATCCGTCTACTAAAGAGTGTAGATCCATGTATAAGGATGGAAATATCAATTAGTAGCATACACAAGCTTTATTTATAGAAGTAATATAAATAAGAATTTCTCAGTACAAACCAACACCCCCTACCCATGGCATGTACATATACTTAAATGATTCATGATATCTTCAGTAATTTTCTGTGAATGAGTATTACATTTTCGTTTTCATTTCTTCAAATGATCAAATGTCAGTGGTATGTAAAAGAGAAGGGATCACAGAAAGCAAATAGAAAGAACAAAACCAAACCAAAAAACAAGGGCAAATCTCCACCCAGAGGCTTGTAAAGAGCACATGAACTTCTTTCATTTCCCTCTGGCGCTCCCTTGTGGCCCTTATGTGTATTGCCGAACCTTGTAACAAAATTACAACCCCACGTGGCATTTGAGAGTTTATTCAAAATGTAAACAGCGTAAATATATTTAACCTTTTCTACCTCCCCAGTTACGAATGTTCAATACAAGCATATTCCATAATCCAATTTATATTTCCTTCCAGAACTGAACATCTCCGAGTTAATTTAACTTCAGGAACTCTCCTCTTAAGAGTTTCACAAGCACAACAATGTTTGATTTTGCCAGGATTATCTGGACGATGAAATTTTGAGAAAAATAAACATCACTCTCCATCTTTATATTGAGAATACCATATTTAACACCTGTGATATCTATCTAACTTTCCTGACATCTCATCTGTATATCAAGAAATTTAACATATTTGCACACACACACACACACACACACACACACACACACAAACTGAATGAGAGAAGAATTCTGTCCATTTAGTGGTTACAGAGAAGGGATACTTTGTTTGGCAACTAGGAAACTCCAGGAGACAAGGACTCAAATGCACATTCAATTTCAATGAATAAATGAATGAGAACGTGTGTGTGTGTGTGTGTGTGTGTGTGTGTGTCTATCAGCTGGTAAAATGTATGTAGCAAAGTCAAACATTTGGGATTTCAACAGAAGGCCTTGAACTATAGTTCAAGTACTCACTGTATAAGCTATAGAAAGCAAAAGGGAAATTGACAGAAAGCTAGAGCACTCTTTCCACAGAGATGTATGTGCCAGTGGTCAGGACTGCCAGGGAGTTCAACTGAGAGTTGGTAGGGATCCAAAAGGGGCACTGACTCTTCCAATGAACCCATTCCATGTATGGTCAGAATTGACGACATGTTTGGGTTACAAACACCTGGATGAGTGACAGGCACCTCTGGGTGTGGCTGGAATGTCATTCCCAGAGACAAACTGAGATCCTGAGGCCTCTGATCTAATGAATGGATGGACACACTGATGGAATCACACTATGCTGCTGCTATTTGACAGCTGGTGGGGGAAGTATGTGCTTCAGTAGAGGATGTAGGTCATGGAGCAGGTTAACTTAGAAGCTAAACTCTATCCTGGCCCCTTCCTGTGTCTTTTCCCCCTGCTTCTTCTCTAGCATGTAGTTAAGCTGCTATTTTGTACATTTCATCCATAATAAACTAATGCTCTGAAACTGTGAACCCAGGTGAGTCTTTGCTCCTTCTAAACGCTAAGTCAAGTATCTGGTCGCAGGAGTGCAAAATCCTGACTAATATACCTCTTCTATATTTTCATGATCATTAACCAACCAAGATATTATAATTTGGCTTTGCACCTGAATTTCCCACAGGGAGACAATATGTCAGCCAGAATATTCAAGCCATTCACAGCATCTGTTTTGATTTGAAGTTTATTTGTATGAGTGGGCAGAACTCATGTCCATTTTGTTGATCACTGACTTTTTAATAGATACCAGAGTGCTGGGCACATAGTAGAACATTCTAAACATCTGCTCAGCTCTGTTGGCTTCAACAGCCTGCCAAGCCTCCTTAAGCAACATCTCAGCACAACCCATGCGCAAGTCAATTTCTCTTTTATTTTTCAATTCCATTTCATGTAAAACTTAGCTGGCATATTTACACAGAACTGAAAGGTCATCTGGCATATGGTTTTGTTTATTGATACTTACTTCAGTAAGAGGTGGGGCTAACTAATAAGAAACCAAGTGGAGGGCTAACACAACAACACATTTAACATACCATAGCATCTTCCAGAAGCCAGCAAAAATGACATCACTGACACACCTGGATCTTACCTCTTTGTCCTGAGTTTGGCATATAATAGGCAGATGATCAATTATTTGTTGAAGAGTAGGGAATTCTGTTGCCCCTTCCCTAAGTGGAGAAACTGAGTGTGTTTTAAAGAATTCATCAAAAAGTAGGAAATACTTAATGGATATAGGGTTGATCAGAAAATCTGCACACATTCACCTGTACCTGATTTTACTGAAGCTTATGCCATGAATGAATGGCAAAGAGAAAAGGCAATAACACAATTATTTTCAAATTCAGAGAGCTAACTTTAATGAATAAGATTTTGGCTAGGAAAGTATTATCCCCCAACACATTTTCAAGGAACAGAAGGAAATTTCTATCAGCAATGCCCCACCATAAATATTTGGCCTAATGCAAGTTCACTTCAGATTATTCCTTTAATTGAAACCATTTCCCTATATAAACAAACCAAAAGAACAGCCTGGACTTTCTTCAAAACAATCTATACAGTCAACAACCCATATAATAACATTATTTAACAAAATTTTCTTCATGACTTTAGCAGAATAATCTTTCCCAAAACACTACAATGTATGTGTAATATAAATAACTTCCTTTTAAAAAAATGTTTCATAGCTAGCTTTATATCAAAAGTTATGACTGTCGGTGGGAGAGGATATGCCTAGTCCCTAGTGACTTGATGTCACGGGGAGCCTAGCATAACTGTCTCTTGAGAGGCTTCATCTAGCAGATGGAAACATGCAGAGACCCGCAGCCAAACACTAGACTGAGCTCTAGAGTCTTGTGGAAGAGTTGGAGATACAGCTGAGAGAGCAGGGAGGGTCAGAGACACCATAAGAAGACTCATAGAGTCAACCTACTTGGGCTCACAGAGACCACACTACCAACCCAAGTTCATGCAGGGCCTAGACATTTGTGGCAGATGTGCAGCTTGGTCTTCATGTGGATCCCTAACAATTGGGGTGAAAGCTGTCTCTGCCTCAGTTGCCTCCCATTGGGTCCCCTTTCCCTACCTGGACTGTCTAGTTGGACCTCAGTGAAAGAGGATAGTCTTAGTCCTGCTGGGACTTGATGTCCTAGCACAGGGTGGTACCCAACGGTAGCTTCCCCTTTCCTGAGAAGGTAGCTAGGAGGGATTTGTAAGGGTCAGACTGGGAGGAGAGGAGGGAGGGGACTGTGACCAGGATATAAAGTGGATGAATAAATGAATGAATGACTGAATGAATAAATAAATGGAAAAATAGAATGAGCTAATAAAAATTATGTCTAACCATAATTATTTTCAAGCATAATGTTTGTACAGAATTATCAGCATTCTTCTACTACCAGATGCTTTAACACTCACATAAGTCTATATTTTTCGTGGAAATTACAAGTACATTTATTACAAGGAGACTCAATCCTTTTTTTTTTTTTTTACCCCTGAACAAAGGGTAATTAAAATTCCTCTCAAACAACATATGTTAGTCACATCTCAGTACACAGTGCAGACCAAATGCAGCTGAATTTGTTTTCATGTTTTCCCTTGTCTGTAGAAACCCACTCCTACAATCAAACAAAAGAATAAACAAGAATGTGCATCGTGTTGAAGAGTTTGTCAGTGAGCTTCATTGTTGCCCTTCTTCAATGAAAACATTTTTCCGGCAGAAAACTGAGTCAGGATGCCAGCCTTTATACACGTGAAGCACAAGCTTGGTGATGTCTGAATGCATGAAGTCACAATCCCTGGAGGTATGCTGGCCTCCTGTTAATTACAAAAGAAAAGCCCAACCAGGGCAATGTTTTCCAGGCCTGGTTAGAGTTCTCTCTCTGGATGGGAAGAGCCATACGTGGACTTTCCTCAGCTCATAGGCAACAGGCTTTTAAGAAGATACACACATACATCACCTCCCACAAGTTAGATAGCAATCTTGAACGGCTTTGAATTTCTCCAGAAAAGCTGTGGTGTAAATTGCCACATCTCTGAGACTGGGTGAGGACTTTACTGCATTTTAAAAGTCTCAGAGTTTGGATTAATAGCTTAATTGTCTTCACATGCAGGACAAACAGAACCAGTAGTTTAGAAAAGAAAGAAATAATTGAAGATGACTCTCTTTGTCTGTGATTGTTCTATGATGTTTTATCCTTTAAAAATATCTGGTATGAATATAAATGCAAAATATCTATCCAAATAATTGAATTTTAAGATTTTAACATATCAGAAAAGAAAGGGGTGTGACCATCTATATGAGCTAAACTAAATATAAAGCATACAGTAAAATTTAAATATTCAGAATTTATAATAAACTCATCATTACTCTATTAGATATGGAGGAAAGAAATAATAGTAAAATTGAGCAACATACATTAATTAGTTTGCAAACCCAACATCTACAATTTCCTAGTGATTAGATGCCTGAGCTCCACAGCTTAAAGTAGGACTATCAGTCTGGATGTGGATTCTGCTCCTCCCATGTAAGACCACATGCTTTTCATATTACCCAAAGCAACACAAACCAAGAAAAAACAAAACTGGGAGCTTAAGCAGTGGGTGGCTCAGAGAGTCAAAGCTAAGGCACAAGCATGTGAGCCTGAATTCAGATCCCAGCATCCATGGAAGATGCCAGATGGTAGTGTGCACCCTTAACCCAACACTGTAGTTGGCACTGATGGGTAGACTGATGCAACTTACTAATCAATTTAGCTGTATATGCAGTGACAGGCCCTGTCTCAATGGAATAAGGAAGACTGGATGGAGCAGAACACCCATGGTCCTCTCCTCTAGACTTTGCAGGCAACACAAGGGTACATCCATCCCCCAAACCATATCTGCACACATTATACACAGGTATACCACACCCACATGAATACACATAACACCCCTTGCCGCACATATATATAGAAACAGATTTACAGTTCTTAGAACAGATTTACATCACACTGTATCATTGAGCTTTCGTCTTTAGATACAAACTGATGTGCAAAACATCTCTGTTAGCAGCTGAAGAAGATGGGAAGGAAATAGATTAATGGCAATGTGCTGAGGTAGAAACTCTGAACCTCTACGTCCCCCTTCAATAGTACTGATTCAACAATAACATGGTCCAATTTCCTTTGTGAGAAATCCACTAAACAGCTATGAGGCTTCTCCACCAAAGTGAAGCTGAAACTAGCTCAAGTGTGTCAGGGAGGAAAGACTTATCTGGGGTCTCTCTCCTGACTCAGCACAGAACAACTAGGAGAAAACTCCTGGCTCCTTTTAGGGAAGGGGAAAAAGCATGGGATTTGCCACCAGTGTTCTGGATTTAGGAAGAAGTGCCCAAAGCATCAGTACTGTCTTATCCTCTACAGATCAATGATGGGATACACACTAGGCCAGTGGTAACAGAGAAGTCATAGTCAGACAGCTATAGGAAGCTTGCGAACAAACAAACAACAACAAAAAAAAATGGCAGTGCCTCAGGCAGGCCAAGCCTTGCAATTGATGATCTACACCCATATGCCTAGGGAAGATTCACCAATGGGACAGATTCAAGAGACTCTCAAAGCTTTCTCAGCTTGACAGGTGAAAGTCTTGTGAGTAAAAAATACTCTCAAACTTCTAGCTGGATGTGATAGGACATGCCTGTAATCCTAGCTCTTAGGTGAGTCAGGAGTTTAACATGATTGAGTGCATCCTGAGCTACATAGAAAGACCTTTCTCACATATACTTCTCTCACTCACTCCCTCAAACAAACAAACAACAAAAAATTGGGAGAGATACCCAGTGTTTTCATTTAAGCTGATAACAAAGCAATTAAGCAAAGAATGTAAAGAAATGAGGAAACATATCCCTACATTAAAAAAGTGCAATGTAATTTATGGGTTTTGAACAGATGAAAATTATTGATAAGCCTATAAATCAAGAAACAAAAGTCAAAAATCAAACAGGAAACAGAAACAGCATATTTGGCATAATATATAGATGTTTGTTAGTTTATGATGATTGTGTTTCCCAAATACCTACTGTATAAGTCAAAAACATATTTCATGTTCTTAACCTATCTGCGACAGGTAATGCAGATTTTCAAACAGGACTGGAATGAGAGGCACCTTGAAATTTACTTAAAGCACATGTCTAACTGTGTCCACAGGCAATTGGATCATGGGCTGGGGTTGGAGCCTAACTAAATCAATAGTAGAGGGATAGATTCAAATTTTGTATAGAATGTCAGGAGAGTTTGGACCTTTGGAAGGTGGGACTCACTTGAGAAAAGGTCAATGGTGGTGTGCACTTGAAGAGTGTTCCTTGGTCTGACCCAGTCCCATTATGCTCTGTGCTTTTCCAGGTACCATGTGACAACTCTGCCCTAATCCATTCCATATTGATAATATTCTACTGTGGGCCCAGAGTAACAAAGTCAGCCAAACTTAGTATAAAGTCTCTCATAAAGCAAGCTAAAGGTAATTGTTAACTGTTCCTGCATGTATCTGGTGCCATGGTGATAAGCATAGCACAGCAGTAAATATCAGACTTTAGGGCACAGTCCACAGTAGTTGGCTCATTCTCCTGACCACGCGACCAATGCAGAGGGACAGCAGACTGATATTGTTCAGAAACAGGAAGTGTAAAGGCAGGGTAATAGGAAACTGTTTAATACCCAAAGTCTCAACCCTGCAAGAAAGGCTGGGTAGTATAGTGATGTGCATAGAGTTAATGATACTGTGTGGTACTCTTCAAATCTTGTTAAAATGATAGACCTTGTTATATATTTTCATAATGCTTCTAAAAAAATAACAAAGGAACAAAATGAATCAGAACCTCCTTAGACACACAGGCATGCATAGCATGGACATAAAGACAGATGTTTCATTTGTAACAAGCTGGCAAAACACAGTATTTTCTTTCTTTTACCATGTCACCATCCTGTAATAACTATAACAGGTAATTTCCTAAAAGCTTTGCCTCAGAAGATTTGTGTTTCTAACACAAGGTGTCTAATCTGCTTTCCAGATGGAAAAGCTTCATGCATAACTAGGTTAATATTCATGAAAACTTGGTATGGTGGGGTTTGTGTCCTCTTTTTCTAGGTAAGAACGTTAGGATTAGAAATATTAAGTGAGAATAAGTGGTATAGAACAGATTGATATTAGATGGACTAGTCTCCATGATGTACATTCTTACTAAAGGTCCAAGAGAACTGAGAATCCAGATTATCTGCCATCTGTGTGGTTGTTATGACACCACAAGAAACAATGCCTCTTCTAGTTTACAGTTGGTAGATGTGAGTGACTTATAGCTAGAGTTCTATGAAATAAGAATATAGAGAAAATAATGCCTCACTTAGCTCAGTTTAACCTTTAGAAAAAACTATAAAAACAAAGAAAATTAGTGATTGTGTATACACACGATATATATAATATACATATGTATTGATATATGTATATATCAATTATTTCAATAATTTCCTACTTATGACATTGTGAATTTCTAGAGGACCAAAAACATTCCTTATCCATTCTTTAAGTTAGCAAACTGCACTTACAAGGAATTATGCTTATTTCTAATAAAGATTTGATACTATTTATATAATGTATTGACTACATGAAAATGTTCCTGTGGTATAATATTGGAAGGACTTAAAAAATGTAAGTTTACAAAGGATGCCAACTTGAGGAGTCCTTTTCTCAAATGTATGTGGCTTTACATCACAAAGTGTTCTTGTTACCTATGCACTCGGGATCTGATTTCCACTGACTCAGACATACTCTTACACTATGTCATATCCATATATAAACTCAATAAACATGAATCTCTCCTTGTTTGTCTCTGAGAACTGATATCACAAAAGGTATTTTTTGTTGAGTAGTTAAGTGCCTGCAACTTTATGTTACCACCACTGCAAATGTTCAAAAAAATTAAAGTTTATTTTAATTTTGTTATTCAAGTCATCTATATAAGTGCACTTGAACAACTAAGGTATTAAAGTAAAAGCCTTCTTGCCCTTCTGAAAATATCATACTACTTCTAGAAGTTGAAACTTAAGCAAAAACAAACAAATATCAAATATTTACTTTAGAATCTTTTTAAATAAAAATGTATCAGTACTGGCAAAAATCCTCCATGACTAAAACTATTTGAATCTCATCCTCAGAATGCACAAAACCATAAGGGAAGCAATGCTATAGGTATCTGTTTTACAAATAGAAAATGTATCTTCTTCATGTTAGAAGTTAGGTAAAATGATTTCCATTTTCCTTTAAAATATTTATCAGTGGGCTCAGATCCATATAGATAAACATAATCCACTTCCAGGATGACACTGCTCTGAAATGCAATGTATCAAAGATATAATTTTATAAGTACCCCATATTCCCACAATACAAGAAAGTATCATTCCACAAAAATGATTATGGCTATGATAACTTTCTCCTCACTCTAGAAAAAATGGTACACTGTAGAGAAAATTCGACATGATGCAAAAATATGTCTGAGTCAGCAAAAGTTAGATCCTAAACTTTTATGTGATTACTACATTTTGTGATATAATAACAAAAGTCACTGGGAAAGGACTCCTAAAATTAAATCCTTTGAAAAGTATTATTTTTATAGTCCTTATTTCACAGCTGTGCTAGAAGAACTATATATCCATTAGGTGTGACCAGCCAAATATCTACATATATATGGTATAGCTCTAGACAGGAGGTGGACTGTGATGGCCACTCTTGGTTGTCAATGACTACCTTTGGAATGAACTAAAACCCAAGTGACTGGGCATACCTGTGACAGAGGTTTGCTTGTTTGTTTGTGTGATTTGTTTTTAGATCATTGTAACGTGGGAAGATCTACTTCCAATCTGGATCTTCATAATAGGAAGATACACCTTTAATCCAGATCTTTTTAGGTGGGAAGATTCATTTTTAATCTGGGCCATATCTTCTCTTGGCAGCTTATAAGATGGACATGGAAGAAGTAAGCTTGCTCTGTCTTTGCTTGATCGCTCTTAGTCGTGGTAGCAAATCCACCCCTTCACTGGCAGTAGAACCTACTTCTTTGGAATTCCAGGGTATACTGAAGACCATCTGAGACATCCAGCTCAATAGACTGAGTAACTACTGGATCCTTGGATTTTCATTCATAAAATGTCATTGTTGGATCAGTTGGACCACAACCTGTAAGTCATTCTAATAAAATCCATTTCTATAGATGATAGATAGATAGATAGATAGATAGATAGATAGATAGATAGATAGATAGATAAATTCATGCTATAAATTCTGTTTCTCTAGAAAACCCTAACTAATACATATAGTAATGATGATAGAGGTACTCAGATGACTGCATCAGACTCTTGGAAGAGAAAGAAAGAAGAGTAGCAAAGAACTTCAAAGGACAGTTTCTCTCCCATTGGGATAGTTACAGAAATTATCAATAGACAGAGCAATAAGGATTTCACACAGAATTTTCTGGTCTGTAGATGTTTCCTCCCTGTGAAGTCCTCTGTCTCACTGACTTCCTGTCTAGCTCTCTCAGGCCTCTGAATTATCAGGACTGGCAAGCCACCAGCAGAGTCTGCTCCTCAGCTGCCCCAGACACCACACTTCACAGCAAGAAGAAAGTCAGATCCTGCTTGCAATTTCCTTTGCTGCTTAAAAGATAACTTTGTGGTCAATTCAAGACTTGCCTCTTCTCTCGGAGTTCAAAAGTTGATGGATCAGGACAGAAAATTAGACCAGTAGTCTTTTTTAGTTTGACAGCTTCCTTTAAGGTCAAGGAAAGAAAAATCACAAGAATAACACTGAAGTCCTGAGAATTCCCCCTGGACTAGTAAGGCACAAGCAAGGAAAGGCAGAACCAATGCCTTGGGCAGAAGTGACTCAAGGATCCACTACTAAGCTGAACATCACCAAAGTTACTCAAATGTGAAGAAAGGAAGTGACCTGGGTTTTGAAGAATGTTTTATAAGGTCACTGGTTTGGAATAGAATCAAGAAATATCATAGCAGAGAAGATTTGACCAACAAAAATTGAATAACAAAATTCTTAGAAATAATTTTTACAAACTTTGTTCAAAGAAGAAGCCAAAATAATTCAAAGATTGGTTTGTTAAGCATATTAGATGAACACGTTTCATCTGTTGCCAGGAGCTAGAAGAGAGAGGAGAAACCCTGAATGTGTCTAGAATTAGAGGTGATACAAAATGCCAGTTTTTTTAAATATTAAGGTCCCATAAACATGCAAGAATGCAGAAGTGAAAAACACTCCTTATTCTGCACATGTCAAGCATACTCTTCTAGGTCTTTGTTCTCTACAAGTTATATAATAACACATTTATTAAATTAATCACTGAGCAATGGTTATATAATATATTACATTTTCAAGTTCTTTTAAGTAATTTCTACTGGCATCCAGGGGGGGATGGGAATATAAATCACACTAACATTCATTTTCCACATGAGGGAGTTGGTACCAAAGAAGACAAGTGGGTTTCAACATCACAAAGAACACTGGCAGATTCATACTGCAACTCATTTGTCTGCTTCTGTTTCCAATCTGCTGGGTGAGTGAGTTTCAGGGCACACATGATGTTAATTATTTGACAAGAGCATTGAGCAGGTAAACAGAACCAAGTAATGGAAACCTTGACAATTCTATAACTATCAGATAGGCCTACATTTTAGGATTTCTAATCTCTCAACACAGCCTCACTAAAAGAACATTATTGCTGATATGCTATTAAGCGGTGTACAGTAAAATCATCTAATGGATTAAGTATGTTATTATTGGAATATATGAGTATGTTTGAAACAAGGCATAGTCCAACTCATAATAATCAGTTGTTGCATTTTGAGTTGTTAGATGCTAACAGGTAACTACAGACTATCAAAATACAACTGAGACATAGATTCCGATTGTAACTTTTTAAAGTAATGCAGGCTGACATCTGACTCTAAAGAACTCTGGTTGTAATGGAAGACCTTCTCATACTGCTAAGAATCTACCGGGGCTTGTGCCAGGTAACTAAATGCACTATGTTTAGCTTGGCCCTCAGTAAGGGCAGTGGACAGAGATGGCTTAAAGGACAGTTTGAAAATCTATGTGGAGACAGATATTTGCCAATTAAATATTTATTGAATTAACATCTACATGATGTTGGTTATAGTACTCATTGATGGAAATGCAAAATAAATATTGGGAACATTATCATTTATTAAAACAGTCAATCCAGGAGAAGTCAATACATTTGTGTTAGAGAGACGGCTCAGACAAAATAAATGCTTGCTGAATGAGCATGGCGAACAGAAATCAATCCCCTGAGATTCCCATAAGAATAGCTGTATATTGTTGTGCACCATTAATCTGAGCACCAGGGAGGTGGAGGCAGAAAAAATCTCTAGGGATTGCTGGCCAGCCAATCTAGATCCCAGTTAATTAAGAGAAATTGTCTCAGAAATAAACATGGAAACCAAGCAAGGGAGACACTTGATGTTCGTGTCTGTGCTTCACATGCATGTACACTGATAACACTTGAACCTGTGTGTTCATGTGCATGGACACACATAGACACACATACACACACACACACACACACACACACACACACACACACACACTAAAAATACTCTAGCAAACTCCTCGCATTAAAACAAATACCTTCAGCAGGTAATAATAATGGACACTTTACCCTGGGCTTTCATACCCTAGTTTTTAAATTGTCATATAGGATGTCCTTTAAAAAAAGCAGAGTAATTTGTATATTGAAAGAATGTTCAGTATTTTAAGACCTAAGTACTTTATAGTACTTTTCAAAGAAATGTATCAATATTCTTTACAGATGTGTGTGTGTGTGTGTGTGTGTGTGTGTGTGTATACACATAATGCTGGAACCCCTGTGCTCAGCATCCCTTGTGCACAAGCTAGGAAACCCCTTCTAGCCTCTTTCTCCTAAGCCATCCCACACAGATAAAACTTCCCCATTCTTCAGAGAAAATTCTGGTCTACAATGTCATCACTCCTCATTTCTGCACAGAGGCTCAGTTTTTGACCATGTATAGACACAATCCCAGCTCCTAGCTCACTTACCCTCAACCAGCAACCAAGACTAAACTATTCTTGCTTTAGTCTGGATGTGTGACATCCATGATCTCCAACTGTGAGAATAATGAATCCACCCAAGAGCTGCTTCCCTGATCTCTACCTGTGAGAATAGTCAGTTTGCCTGAGACCTGCCTACCAATAAACCTGCCTTTATTTATTCTTAATCTGATTCAATCTGGACTGTATATAAGCAAAAGCCTACCTCTATATGTGATATATATTACAGGCCTAGTAGTGCGAGCCCTAAAATCTCATACTCAAAGGTCTACCTCAACTACAGAGTGTGTTCAAGGTCGGTCTGCATGAGTGAATGGGACCCCATTTCAATATAGAAAGTCTTTTCATGTGGACAATCTAAAACTTACTCATTTTAGATTGAGTAAATATTGGGAAATTGAATCCAAGAACTATAATGTACTCAATCAAATGATAGTATAATTCTTAAACATTCACAAATGAAAACCATTCATGTTAATTTATCACCTAAAAACAATTAACTAGGCTCTTGGAATATTTTGCACAGTGATAAATCTATATAAAAATGTATTAAACTTTTATTAATTCATATCTATCAACTACCCAACAGGACAGTCTTTGATTTTAAAGCATGAATAAAGAAGCCAGAGATTGTTTAAATAACTTTCATTCTTTTTATAAAAAAATTAACTTGCTCAAATTATAAATAGCTTAGTCTATCATATCACCATTTAATACAAAAACTTTGTAAGGGATTACAACCACAGTAAAGACACACAGAGTAACTCCATTTCAGAAATGCATGTGGGAAAACATCAACTTATAACCAGGAAATAACTATTACTGGGTATATGAAAACTCATATAGCACAGGTAAGAGTATCACTATTAATCCAGCTAAAAAGTTTCCATTAAAAACATAGAAACTGCAAGGCCTGGTGGCACAGGACCATAATTTCCTTTCTATGCCCAGGAGTCTGAGCAGGAAGAACGAAAGCTCAAGGCCTACCTGAGCTACAGAGCAAGTTCAAGACAAGTTTGACAATTTACTGAGATCCTGTCTCAGAAATATGATGAAAATGGTGGTGGTGGTGGTGTTGATGTTGGTGGTAATGGTAGTAGCGATGGTGGTGGTGGTGGTGGCGGCAATGGTGGTAGTGATGGTGGTAGTGATGGTGGTGGCGATGGTGGTAGTGATGGTGGTGGTGATGGTGGTGGCGATGGTGGTAGTGATGGTGGTGGTGATGGTGGCGATGGTGGTGGTGG
>NW_022196910.1:37221883-37249445 GCF_008632895.1 Mastomys coucha
ATGGTGGTGGTGGTGGCAATGGTGGTAGTGATGATGGTGGTGATGGTGGTGGTGATGGTGGTGGCGATGGTGGTAGTGATGGTGGTGGTGATGGTAGCGATGGTGGTGGTGGTGATGGCGATGGTGGTAGTGATGGTGGTGGTGACATTAGTCATGCTGATGATAAAGCTAGGGCTATATATAGCACTTCCCTGGCATGTGTAATGCTATATTGCAATCCCTAAAACCACTCTTCCCCACCAACTAACAACCCAACTCACTCTGTCCTCAACCTGCTGCTAGGGAGCACACTGCACAGTGGTGTACATTTGGGCTACTTATTACTGATTTCTGCAATGGTACCAATCATCCTGAAGATGCTTAGCCCACCTCTGCCAGTATGGTAGACACTGACCCAGAGAAAGCTATCTAAGGTGCCCTACCTAGCTGGCTCTGCTGGACTTAATAGACATCTTGTCCTTTTCAAAGGAGCATAGTTTAGAACCCAAGCACACAGAGGAAAACAACCCCAAGAAACAGAGAAGAGACATCTTAATGATAGAAGACTAGGGGTAGATCAAAACCATTTCAGAGTGTTAAGATCACTGCTGTTATTAGCCAACAAACTCCTCTTTAACATCAAAGTATCTTGAGCTAGGTTTTATTTATTCATTTATTTATTTAGACTTATCACCAAAGGACAAAGAAACCAGATTACTCCAGTACAGAGGAACGCATCCATTCATCCAAGGCTAAACTAACAAACAGGACTCTGACTTTTGTTTGCCTCTAATATTCTAGAAAATAAATGTTTCCCACACAGTTTCTAAAGGAATAACATGGAATAACTTCATAATTACCAGTAATATTTAAAATGTATACCAGGACAAAGAATGCTTTCCTAAGAACTCCCACTAAAGCTGGAAATCACTTGGTTCCTTAGTGACTTTATCTCATAGGACACACCAGAAAGATGGATGATTGGTGGAAGACCTCTCCTGTGCATCTTCATGGCTCACTGGGTGACTTTTTTCACACCTGTGATTTCAATTTACCCAGCTAGCTTTGCCCAACTTATTAAGGTAGTTTATTCTACACTTTTATATATTTCCTATATATATTAATGACTGTAGAAAGGGAAAAAGCTGATTAATGGAAGAATCTTCTCAAATAGAAAACACGATATGCTTTGCTTGATATTTTACATGGCATAAAGCTGTTAAAGAGCTTATGTGCAAAGATTTTTCTGAGCCAGTGTGCACATACTATTTTGAAGCTTAAGCCAGTAGGAATCATAGTTGTGACCATGGCTAGCCTGTGGGATATAGCAGCTTTCCTGTGTACTTCAAAATGTAAGCCCTATTAATCATGCTTTACAAATGCCAGATTGGCTCTACTACTACTAATCTAATCTATGTGCATCAATTGCCAATTATTTTTAAGTTCTATATCTTCACACAAAAAGAATATATGCAATATTACGGCATTTAAAACCCAATTCTTGGCCAGGCGGTAGTGGCACATGCCTTTAATCCCAGTACTTGGAAGGCAGAGGCAGGTAGATTTCTGAGTTCGAGGCCAGCCTGGTCTACAGAGTGAGTTCCAGGACAGCCAAGGCTACACAGAGAAACCCTGTCTTGAAAAAACCAAAAACAAAAAACAATTCTTAAATTATATAATTTTTAATGGTAGACAGTGGTGGAGTCCAGTGTGATAATTTGATCCAGGTGCACAATGTGTACTGTTCACATTAGAGGAACTAGCATTTCTACCTCCGTCCCACTTCTTTGTGCTCAGAAGCTGTGAACATCCTTAAAGCTTTATATTGTTGAGATTTTGTTCTTTTGCTAAGTGAAAAATAAAACAAAAAATTATACAACTGGTAAAGGGCAGAAAATAGCTCAGCAAATATACATATATATGTATATTTACATATGTATGTGTATGCAGTCATATATGACTATATATGACTATATATGTATACATATACATGTATATATATGTATATGTACATGTATATATATACAGAGAGAAAGAGGGAGGGCACTTGCTGCTCTTGCAGAGGACCTGAGTTCAGTTTTCAGCACCAACTTCTGGCAGTTCACACCTACCTGTACTTCTGGATCCAAGGTATTTGGTATCTCACGTGGGTCTTGTAGCACTTGCATGTATGATGTGCATGTGTATAAAGCAGGTACACAAATACACATTAAAAATAATAATTCTTAAAAAGGAGATAAATGACAACCCGAGTTGTACGTGTTAATAACTCTCTGTTGGTAACTGGTGGAAACAACTAGAAAAATCACTAAGGGTATTAGAAAAAAGAAAAAAATTATCAATCAACTTGACTCAGGTATACTGCCTCTAATAACAACAGAAGTATACATCACTCTTTCAGTGACCATGGAATATACATGACAGTAAATAACATATTGACCCACAAAATATATCTTAAATAAAATATGTATAAATCTTTGTTGGGTCTTTGTGTGGCTTAGGTATAAGCATAATTGTGGTTTCATAGAATGAATTGGGTAGTATTCCTTCATTTTCTAATTTGTGGAACAGTTTGAAGAATATTGATATTAGGTCTTCTTTGAAGGTCTAATAGAATTCTGCACTAAACCCATCTGGTCCTGAACTTTTTTTTGGTTGGGAGACTATTAATGACTGCTGCTATTTCTTTAGGGGTTATGGGACTGTTTAGATAGTTTAACTATTCCTGATTTAACTTTGGTACCTGGTATCTGTCTAGAAAAGCATCCATTTCATCCAGATTTTCCAATTCGGTTGAGTGTAGGCTTTTGTAGTAGGATTTGATGATTTTTTGAATTTCCCCAGTTCCCATTGTTATCTCTCCCTTTTCATTTCTGATTTTATTAATTTGGATACTATTTCTGTGCCCTCTGGTTAGTCTGGCTAAGGGTTTATCTATCTTGTTGATTTTCTCAAAGAACCAGCTCCTGGTCTTGTTGATTCTTCATATAATTTTTTTGTTTCTACTTGGTTGATTTTAGCCCTGAGTTTGATTATTTCCTACTGTCTACTCCTCTTTGGTGTATTTGCTTCTTTTTGTTCTAGATCTTCCAGATGTGCTATTAGTCTGCTAGTGTATGCTCTCTCCAGTTTCTTTTTGAAGGCACTCAGAGCTATGAGTTTTCCTCTAGCAGTTCTTTCATTGTGTCTCATAAGTTTTGGTATGTTGTGCCTTTATTTTCATTGAATTCTAAAAAGTCTTTCATTTCTTTCTTTATCTCTTCACTGACCAAGTTATCATTGTGTAGAACATTGTTCAGCTTCCATGTGTACGTGAGCTTTCTATCGTTTTTGTTGTTATTGAAGTCCAGCCTCAGGCCATGGTGATCTGATAGGATGCATGAGATTATTTAAGTCTTCTTGTACCTGTTGAGGCCTGTTTTGTGACCAATTATATGATTGGTTTTGGAGAAGGTATCACGAGATGAAGGTATATTCTTTTGTTTTAAGATGAAATGTTCTATGTGCATCTGTTAAATCTATTTGGTTCATACTTTTGTAACTTTTTCACTGTGTCTCTGTTTAGTTTCTGTTTCTATCATCTGTCCATTGCTGTGAGTAGGGTGTTGAAATCTCCCACTATTGTGTGAGGTATAATGTGTGCTTGGAGATTTAGTAAAGTTTCTTTTATGAATGTGAATGCCCTTGCATTAGGATCATAGATGTTGAGAATTGAGAGTTCATCTTGGTAGATTTTTCCTTTGAAAAGTATGAAGTGTCCTTCCTTAACATTTTTGATAACTTTTGGTTGAAAGTCAATTTTATTCAATATTAGAATGTCTACTCCAGCTTTTTTCTTGGGACCATTTGCTTGGAAATTGTTTTCTAGCCTCTTACTCTGAGGTAATGTCTGTCTTTATCACTGAGATGGGTTTCCTTTATGCAGCAAAATGCTGTGTCCTGTTTACATATCCAGTCTTGTTAGTCTATGTCTTTTTATTGGGGAACTGAGTCCATTAATATTAAGAGATTTTAAGGAAAAGTGATTGCTGCTTCCTGTTATTTTTGTTGTTAGAGGTGGAATTATGTTTGTGTGGCTATCTTCTTTTGGGTTTGTTGAGAGAAGATTACTTTCTTACTTTTTCTAGGTGTAGTTTTTCTCCTTGTGTTGGAGTTTTCCATCCTTTGTAGTGCTGGATTTGTACAAAGATATTGTGTAATGGGAGAAGAGGCCCTTGGTCCTGTGAAGGCTCAATGTCCCAGTGTAGGGGAATTAAAGGGTGGGAGGCAAGGCAGGAGTGGGTGGGTGGGGGAACACCCTCAGAGAAGCAGGGGATGGGGGATGGAATAGAGGGCAACTGGGAAAGGGGATAACATTTGAAATGTAAATAAAGAAAATATCCAATAAAATTTTTTTAAAAATAAATAAATCATAGGAAATATATTTCCTACTAATAAAGAAACTGAACTTTAAAATTAATAATTTTAGAATTAATAAGAAAGATATATAGCAAAACACCCAGTTTTGAATTTAATACACTACTCAAAAGTCTATAGAGCAATGAAGAAATCACAGAGGATGCAAGAGAATGTTGTCAACCCAATGACAGTGAAAATACAACACAAATACAGTTCGAATTGTTCTTAAGGTATATTTATATATTCAAGTGTCTTTATTAGAAAAATGAAACAAGTTTTAACTTGTTTCTATCATAAAGAACTAGGAAATTAGGAAAAGTAATCAAGAGCTTTAACATAGTAGTTCCTTTTTTCATATTCATCATATTATTAATACAAAACTCAAATATCTACTGTAATTGAGGAAGAGAAGAGAGGAGCTTTTATGGCCACTTGACAGAAGCTAAAATCATATGGGAAGAGATAATCTCACTTGAGAAAATCCCCCATTACATTAGCTTGTAGTCAAGCCTACAGAGGATTTTCTTGACTGACTGATATGGGAAATCCTAGCTTACTATATGTAGTGTCTCCCCAGGGCCTAAATTGAAGAAAGAAACAGGGGGAGCAAGCCATGAGGAGCAAGCCAGGAAATGGCACTCGCTCTTCCATGGCCTCTGTACCCACTCCAGCCTCGAGATTCCTGTCTTCAGTTCCTGCCCAGACTTACTGCCATGAAGGACTAAAAACTGCAAGCCAAAATAAATCCTCTCCCCTTCAAGTGTTGTTTTGTCACAGCAATAGAAAATGCAACCAAGACACCTATTACTGAAGATCATTGTAGATGCTGCAGGGAACAGTTTTCATACTCTGCCAATGTGTTTTTGCAACTTTGATCACAAAGTTATTCTTTGAAAATTAAAGTCTCCAAAAGAACACAAAGCAGAGAATCTAATTAGCTTTATATAACAAAGAAATCAAATTTTCACTCTACATTTTAACAGAGGAAATAGCAGTACTAGTTGATGGATTCCATGAAAATTCTAGGAAGAATCTTAATCTTATACAAGGAAACAGAAAGAGATAAGGAAGGGAGTCTCCTACATTTTAAAAGACATGTTACCCTAATACCAAACACCATATGCAAAGATCAAAATACAAAAACAAACAAAAAGCCCACAATCAAAATAACTAGGGGGATTTAATTCCAAACAATAAGCAAATTGCTTAATAAGATATTGCTTAATAAGAGATTAGAAAAAAACATGCTAAAACATTTAAACATCAATTTGTAATGACTCAAAGGGTCTATTGCAGGGAGTCAGGATTCCATTTTAAAAAACATTCAGTGTGGCTAACTGTGGTCCCAGAATAGAGAGGGCAGGTGAGTATCTGCATAGAGGTATGAATATTCCTGGCAGGAGCAAAGCACCATTTATAACAAATAACAGATACTCAATGAACTAGGAAGACCGGGGTACGTAGGTCTCTCATTCTGAGGAAGGCTGGTCATCAAACACCATAGCTAAATCACAGTCGGTTGTATAACAATGAGAATGTGACATAAAAGGAATGTTTCTGTTGGTTTCATGTGAAAAATGACACTTTGGTGTTAAGGGAGAAAAAAAAACATCCAGGGACAAAATAAATCGTATTTGTTTTGTATGGCATAGAAAGAGGTTCAGTAACTTGCCCATGGCTATAATTTACAAGCAATCAGACTTACATCTACATTTTCTGAAGCTAATATGCCTTCTTTCAGCTCCTATGCATAGCAAATTAGGTAAAGCTATCTTGACCTGTCTCCATCTGCAGATATATGTCTAAGAACAGTGATAGGGGAAAGAATGATGGGCTGAGGATGAGGGCAGTGGGGCACTGAAGGCACAGGGAAAACTGAAGAAGGCTGGGGCTGGAGGAAGCCTGGATGGACAGGAGACTGAATGGAAGCAGAACTGATGGAGTTAATTAGACATGGCAGGTTCTTCCAGGTCTGGAGATGCACTCAAGATGCCAAGACTTGGTTCCTCTGGGAAACAGGAACTGGGTCAGAAGCTGAGAAACACATCTGTGTCCTAAGATGAAGTGCCCAGCAGCCAGAGGCAGGGTACCAGCAAAGGGAAGTCTTCTACTATCTCGCCACACACGAAGCTAATGAGCTAAATACCAGCTGCTGTGTAAGCCTATGATTTTGAAGTGCAGTCAATGGGGATGATTAAGGTACTATCAAAGCAGCCAAAATCTCTAACTAAGGAGGAGGCAAGTATGAAGCATGAGCAATTGGAGTATATTAATACTCAGTTAGCATTGCGTTAAACATATGTGAACAGAGGAGGAAAGGAAGCCTTATATCATTCCCGTGCATACATCACATGGTATTATTTACTCCAAAATTGCATTCACACCTGCCCTGCCTCTGGCAAGCGGGCAGTCATCAGACGGATGAGAAATGGCTCCTCTGAGAACTCAGAGCCTTGTCACAAGCCACAAAGGGGCATACGTATTAACATCATTGGGGCAAAGTCTCAAAAACCAACTCCAACAGCACTGGATTCCAGATCAGCAATGGCAGCGAAATATATTGTAAAAGTTTTAAAGTTTTAAAAACAGTCTAAAGAACAGTCCGTGACTTTCTAAACCCCTCTTCTTAAAACAGAGCTGCTCTTTCCATGAGCAAGCGAGGAAAAGTTTTAGATAACAAAGTAGACTGCTTGGAAATATTTTCGTGACAATTAACATCTGAAAATACACCCACAGACACAGGACAAACATCAAATTTTCATTTCTCTTTCATAGCAAATCTTCTGTCATCCTCTGATGGCTACACATGAAAGTATGATGAAGAGCCCCCCAGCATCCCGATTCTGTGACCAGAGCAGCAGCTGAATCAGAACTATCTCTAAGGGTTGACAGAAGAGACCACTCTAGGAGGGACTGTCTTGTGTGAGGGTGTGGAAGGGAAACACGCTTGGAGAAGTGGTGTGTGTGTGTGTGTGTGTGTGTGTGTGTGTGTGTGTGTGGTGTGTGCACATGCTTGTGTAGTCCTTAAAGAATGGCATCAGAAGTAGAATAGATACCTCTTTTCAACTTGGTTTCCTCCAAAGTTTTTCTCATTTCCTAGGCTGGTTTATAAAGTTACCATAAGATGAAAATAACACACTTCATTATCACACAGCCCTTATACGGGAGTAGACTAGTAGCAAAAGACCTGAACTTTTGCTTCTGAGTTCCTTTCGTTGGTTCAATGGGGATGATGCTCAGGGCTGAGATCTCATTTCCTGGCTAACCTTGGGAGAAGTCCATTTCCAAAATCTATAGAGATGTTGGTGAAATTCACTTTTGCACAAAACTTTGAAACTACAAACCTGTGTTTTCCACGCTGTTAGCTGAAGGCGGCACATAGTTCTTTACCTCTTAAGTCTCTCCAAATCTCAGCTGTTTCTTCAAAACCAGTTCTACATTCTCCCTCTCCCTTTCCTTCCCCTCCCTCTCTCTGTTAGCAGTAGCTTAAATGCCATGCCCCTCATAAGTCTCCAGCATTTTAATACTTTGGTCCTCAGTTATTGGAGCCACTTAGAAGCATTAGAAGATATGTCAATGTGGCTGAGCCTGAGAATTCAAGTCTTCTGACTTTTGCCAGTGAACTGTTGTCTGCTTGCAGTTGTGTGTGTGTGTGTGTGTGTGTGTGTGTGTGTAAAACAATAATAATTAAATAATAATTAAATAAGAGGTTAGAACATTGATAAAAACGTGGAGAGAAGGAAGAGTGGAAATTATGTAAATGGAATACTCAAGTTTGAAATTCTCAAAGAGAAAATATAATTGAATAAAAAAGGAGTCTGTCTGTATTATGATTTCACAAAGTTCAGATTAATCTTGTTCATCCAGGTCTGTACATAAGACATGGTACCGCTTCAAAGGAAGAAGGCAGCTCTTGCATAAGTATCCATAGAATAGACAGCATGGTGATGATAACATCTTTTATGGATTGATGGTGAAAGGTCTCCCCAACACACAGGCCATGCATTTGAACACTTGATACCCAGAGGAGTGCTGTTCAAGGAGATCATGGAACCTTAAAGAGGTGGACTTAGCCAGTGGAAGGTCATCAACTATGGGTGCCTGGATTGTAAACTGAACCTGATAACAGATAAAAACCTTAAGTTCATCTCTTTCCCTCTCTTAAAGCATTGAGGCAAGGTTATATAAAATGTTACTCACAGAGGAATGCTCTTTTCTAGACATGACCACACGTATATATTAAAAGGGCACAGACAGAACACTTATTCTGTATTAGGTTCTTCATCTAGAACCTAATACAGAATGATTTTCAAGAGGATACAAGAAAGTTCAGAGTGAATGAATAATAAAACCCTTCAGTAATAAAATCCACTAGGACAAGAAATCTATGAACTTGGCACCTTTCCCAAGGATTATTAGGTTTGACAAATGATAACAGGTGTTGCCTCAAATCAGAATAATAGGGAAACAAAGTGTTCATCCTCAGGCTTATTTTAAATTAATATGTAAAGACAGCTGAAGAAGCTTCCAGCTGGGCAGTGGTGGTACACACCTTTAATCCCAGCACTTGGGAGGCAGAGGCAGGCAGATTTCTGAGTTTGAGGCCAGGTCTACACAGTGACTTCAAGGTCAGCCAGGGCTACACAGAGAAACCCTGTCTCAAATAAATAAATAAATAAATAAATAAATAAATAAATAAATAAATGCAAGCTTCCAGAGTCCCTGACAAGTCAATAGAAACTAATTAAGTAATCAGTTGCCAAAAATTAATTAATTAATTAATTAATAATTCCTTTCAAACTTTTCAACCCTAACAAGGACTGACACGTAGGGAGGCTCATAAGATGATGCCTCAGCTGATGCCAAATTATGTCCCTGGAGAGAATGGTACCTAGATTTCAATAGTTTATAGATACAAGGCACTGCGGTCTTACTGAGCTACTAGGTTGAGGCACTTGTGTGGGATTACTTGCTAACGTTATACTGAGCTAGGTAACTACATCCCAGTATTCTGCAGGGTTCTTACTCTACGCTGTCTTCTTCATACTCTGGGATCTTCAGTTTTCTTTCCATTGGAACAGACCTCCCTTGTGGGAGGAGTTGCTAGCTCCCTGATTAGGTCAGATCTGTTACATAGCTCTAAATCCATGCATTCTATGATGTATTCCTATCACACTTAAAATGTCTATGATCATCCTTTCCTAATGTTTTAGTAAAAGAAAACCTGTGTTCTTGTTTTGAAAACACCACCTTTTGAAGATCTCATGTACAACAGAAACAATACAGAAAAAAACCAGCTAAGTGTACCTATAAAATAATCACTACACTTTTATTTTAAATGTTAAACATGCTTCTTTATTCTTTATTTATGATTCTTTAGCTCAACCATTAATTTCAATGTGCTGAATAGAAAATAGGAGCCCCCTACAGGCAGTACCTAGGTGCACACGCAAGGAATGTAGTACACATGCTCAATAGATAACAAAGACAACTTAATCTGATCCCTGCTATTATAAGCACTTCTGTAAGGACTGGGGATATTTGCCTATGATATATTGGCACATTCGTATTTAGGAAGAAGTAGAGTTAACTTAAATCTAAAGGGCTCCTAAATAGTAGAGCAGGACATTTGGCCTGAATTGTTTGAGCCTTGCTCCACCTCTGTTTCAAAATAGTAAATGGTTTGCCAGGTAAAAAGGCTTAGGCTCAAAGATAAGGAAAAGTAGAAAATATGAATAAGTGATTAAACAAGAAAATTTCTCTTTCAAACAAATAAAATGTCCATATAAAGTACCCATAAATAAGTTTAAAAAAGAAGTGAGCATGACAAAAACATCCTAGAGCCATATATCCAAATGAATTAAAGACAACACCACAACTCCCATTTGGCTAAAGATTCCTTGGAAGGAAGGTGCTAGGTCTAGAGCTCCTATTCTGATGGCAGGATCTTCTCACATCTCCAGGGATTGAAAATAGAGAGCTTTCTGGTTGGTGGTCTCTGAGGGATCCAGGCATTTGATACTGTTGTACTTTCAATGGCTGGTTCGCACCCCTCCCCCTACACATGTAGCAGAGGACTGCTTTGCCTGACCTCAGTGGGAGAGGATGAGCTGAATCCTGTAGAGACTTGATGCCCCAGGGAAGGGGGAAGCTGACAAGGGTGAGGTGGGCGTGGATGGATGGGTAGAGGGACACCCTTTCAGGAGCAAAGGGGAAGCGGAAGGGGATGAACTACTCTGAGAGCAGAGACCAGGAAGGAGGGCAACATTTGGAATATAAATAAATAAAATAATTCAATAAAAAATCTGAAAAGAAAAAGAAAAGAAAACAGAGAGCTTGTGTGTGGAATCTGCTTTCCTGCCTAATTCTCCTGTTTCTAGCTATTTTGGTATTTTCTTACTTAAAATTGTACTTTTCATTAATAAGTGATGTTTAACACCTAAAATCTCTTAAAGCTGTGGTAGGAAGGATGTTTCTTCACATAAACATTAGGATTGTATGTGCTTTAACTTAGTTCTTACATGACAGGAACAACTCCCTGTGTGGTTTTAATGAGGTTGGCATCAGTGCGATTTGCGTCTTCTTTCACTAAGGTTTGGTTGACTGCCACTCCAAGCATGTAACATGTGATATTCTGACTTTAATACAACATAACTTGGCTTATCTATTATCCTATTACATAAAACAGTTGAGACTGGAACTCCTGGACTGTCTGAATAACTCACACCTCCCCATGACACCATCTGTCTAAAGACTAAAACATTTTAAAGGACTCACTAGATTGTAATTGCTTTGTTTATAATATCTAAACACCCCCTTTATAGAATAGATTTTCTAAGAAATTGTACTTACTGCTAAGATATGAGGGCCAGTACTGTATCTTTAGAGATATCTTGTCTTGCTCATTATTGTTGTTATTCATAAGCATCACATCTGGATAGGACTCTTGATTGCTTCCCTCCCTTTCAAGCTTCCATAGCATGTTCTCATGAAAGCTGGACCACAGGAAAGAGGCTTTCAGGTTTGATTCGCTTCTAATAATCCAAGTCCTGGCTCCAAAATAAGTGATGTCTTTAGCAATAGGGACCTACTTTCAACTTCTGAGTTGCAACCAAGTGCAAGAGCAATAGCCTATTTTGTGCTGGAACACAAATGGAGATTTCTCATGCCTAGTACATGGGTTTTTGTTAGAAAGTCTATACCTCTTGAGGAGAGAATTATCAGCCCAGTTGCATAACTTCATGAGAGAGAGAGAGAGAAAGAGAAAGAGAGAGAGAGAGAAAGAGAGAGAGAGAGAGAGAGAGAGAGAGAGAGAGACATATATGGACACTTATATACATTATATATAATTTAGTTAGGTGAATATAAAAAATAACTTATGAAGACTTTATCAAATATCCTTAGTGTTGATTTTCCCTCCTTCTCTGCTACATAATTAAAGCCCTCTTCTTTGTTTTCAAATTTCCCCACTTGTTTCAAATGGTGATAACCAACAGCCATCTAGTTGAAGTTAAGCCTGATCAAGAGGAGGGAAGTCTACCTGGTACTAGAAACATAGCAAATTACCCATGGTTACTGAAGTCATGTGTCTTAGAAGAGAATACCTATTGCCACTTTACTAGATCAGTATAATTCCTAACTGGATTCTAAAGCTTGTCCTTATAACCACAGATGAATATAGCTCTCACCCACATCAAAGAAGCATCTCTTTGAAGACAAGTGAAACTATTACACTAAACCACAAATACTCATAATTCAGAAATCAACTGATCATTGTAAGCCTAGACCCAATAGATGCATCTATGACATAACTCTTACACCTAAGGTTCAGGGAATATCACAAAGGAGGATTAGAAAGATTGCAATGGCCAAATATCCTGGAAATCGGCTGCTGTGAGATTGTAGTTCCTAGAAATGGCTGGAAAGCTATTGCTCAGAAATATGGCTGCCTAAACAAGACCTCAGAAATGACCAGAAGACATCCTAACACTGAAGGGAAAACTGCATAGACTCCCACCCCTAGACAAAGAACTACAAAATCGTAACTAACGATTTCTGAGAGGGAGACAATTAAAACAAACCTTGTAAGTGATTGTCCAATACAAAGTAGTCAGGCAGGAGGTCATAAACACACAAGCAACACTAAGGATATTCAGCAGGTTGTATTTATATCTTTATACATATTAATTTCTTGATGTATATTGTATTCATACATTATTATTATATACATATTATATACTATTGATACACATATAAAGAAAAAATATATATGTATATATATATATGAATATATAAAATAGTCAAAGAAAAAGAGGCCACTAATTTGGGAGGGAGATGAGGAACTTGAAACTATTGAGGGAGGAATGGGAAGGTGGAAAGTGATGTAATCATATTTTAATTAAAAATTGTACTAATATTTCTGTCTAATCTCTTATAACCTACACTAAATTTGTCTGTCTCCTTTGGAGCCTTTTACTTGTCAACGTGACCCACACTTCATTGAGCAATCATGCTGAGACTTGTTATTTCTTTTCCAGTGTTGTCTAGGAACCATCTGCACTGACACAGCTTGTGGAGCTGAGAAGTATTCAGCCCACTGAATTAGAGCACTTGAGAAAAGGACCAGACAGCCTACATTTTACCGAATATTCTACATTATTGTATTGTAAACAATTCACTGATTGGCCTGGTAAAGCTGACTGCTACACACGAATGCAGAGAAGCACGTACCTATGAGAAGAAAAATAAAAGTTCATTGTTGGTGACCGTTCAGTTTTGGATCAGAACAACAGATAAATGGAAACACCTTGCAATCATTTATTTCTTTTGCGATAATCCCCTTTGCAGACTGGAAGCTTTAGCTAATACTTAACAATCCAATTTATAACCATTGGCCACACAGTAGTGTGACTTCTAGAACATTAAAGCTATTTAGGTTCAGGCTGAAGGTATGATTCAGAAGGTAAAACCCTTGTCATGCTAGCATGAGATTCTGAGTTAGAATCCCAAAAACTGAAAGTAAAGCTTGACACTATGGTAGAACTAGTATGCCTAATGTTTCTAAGAAGGAAGGGGGAAGATGCAGACAGAACAATCCCCCAAGGTGACTGAGGGCCTGCTGATCTAGCAGAAAGAAACAAAGAGATAAAGGTAAAAAACAAAGACCAATATTTGAGGCTGTCCTCTGATATCCTCAAGCATTTTACACTGTGCACAAATATGCACATATACATGCATTTCTTGAGGTAGGTAGTTAACTATGTATATAATTGCAAATTTTAGTAAATCATGATACCTCTATAGAAAACTGCTCCTTGGGTGGGAATTCTTGCTATTTTTCTTTCTTTACCTTTTTTTTTTTTTTAAATGTTTTTCATTTTACTACACCTGAACACTAGGATACTATATCTACAATCAGCTCTCAGAGACACACATTTAAGTACTGTGTGATGCATTGGTTGCTATGGTTACCACCATCTGCTGCTGTGTTGAAAGTTCTGAGTTCATAGGCCTCCTGACACACCTTTCTCAGATATCTAACATAAAACCACTGCTGAGAGAAACTTGAGCTCTCTTATATTCGTTTTTATACCTCACATTGGATAGCTTAGGACAGCAAAGAGTGAGGGTGTTTTTTGTAGACATTAGAAGATTCTAAAATGGAAATGTGGATGAGTTCATATTGATTAATGGAGTGATTTCACCACAATTTTGACTTGAACAGGAAATACAGTCAGCCTTTCTGAAGATTTCATTTATCTTCTTGCAGCAAATATTCCTTACATGAGAACAGCAGTTTGCTTTGAAACAAGTAGTGGTTGCAACAGGAAAAATTTTTACCTTCCTAGGTATGTAATGTTTACATGTAACTTTGGAGTGCATTGAGATCTTCCATATTCTGGCTACCGAGGAAGTCCCTAAGGATGCTCTTTTGCTCCATATCCTCATCACCTTCTGTTGTTTAGTTCTACATTGTTCACTTCCTGTTACCTATGTTTCAGATAAGCTTTTTTACAAGATGTAGAAATGCTGTGCTTCACAGTTCATCTTTCTAAGTGTTGGTTGGTTTACTTCTTCCAGTAGACCCTTTCACTGATCATGTAGTGAACTGCTGCAAAGTAGTTCATTCTCATCTTCTATTTCTAGACTCCAAAGGATTCCTAATTCACTAAAATTTCTTTTCTTTTAGCTTCCTTTCCTTCTTCATTGCCTAGCAGTCTCTAATGCATCATGATTCAGATTCTATAAATTCGGTTGTAATGGAATTTCCCTGAAATTACTAAAGATTTCCACTACCAAATGCAATTGCAATAAGTTACCTCTCACCTCAACACTGCTTGATTGGATCACTAGATTTCCTAATGCTCTACTGTTCCTGTAATGCTCCCCTTAGATCTAATGCTGTGTCCTTCACATACTGATTGCTTCCTCATAGCTGACTGGAAAAACACTCCTTTTGCATCTACTATTACCCTGCTCATACTCAAAGATGACAGAATAAAAATGACAAAACTCTTATCCTCAGGATGCTAGAGAGAAGGAAAAGTCAACAATAAGTCATTTAGGAAAAATTAAGAAAAGATAGTAAGTACAGCACAAGACAAGCAAGTAGGAATTACATATAATCTACTTCATGGGTACAAGGACGTCTCTCTCAAGGCTTTACATCTGCAATCACATGCTGTTTTCACTGCTTCTTAATCTCACTAAGAAATATGTCTAGTAACAATAATGAGACATTTTTCTTAATAGCCCATTCTGGCTAGGATCAGGCTATTGGCCATCCTCAGTCTCTCCAGTGCTGGAAATAGAGGTAGGCAATCCCACCTATAGGATATATTTATCATTTATTTATGCTATTATATTAATGTTTCCTTGCTGATGGTGTTTGTCAAGAGAAGTGGATTGGAGAAGAAAATTCAAGAAAAATGTTTAAGTTTAAAACCCTCCCATTCATTAAAGTTGAGCTTCCATATAGAAATTAAATGGATGTCAGTTGGCTTCAATTAGCTGTGATATACTCCACTGGATATAAATAAAAATATGGTGAAAACATATCTTTATATAATTTACATTGGTAATGTGCTGACAATTTATCTGTATAAAATGTAAGATGAAAAAGTATCTCAATCAAAGAAGGCTGTTTACACTTATTTCAAGAGAATGCTCTGACCAAAAAGTTAGAAGCCTTATGAAACATGTATTTACTTAAATTTTGTTTGTAATCAATAATATGATACATCAGAACATCCCTCCATCCTCAAGAAAGTTAAAATCAACAAAATCTTGACATGTATCCTTCAGTAGACATAACTTATACAACCTGAGTTCATATTAAACTTTGATAAAGTCTGAAATCTAGGCTTTCCCTTTAATAAGCTAGACTGCTTCCATATGCTTTATTCTGATTTGTAGAGTAAATGTGGTCTCTTTCTGAGTAACTCAATAGTTCATTAAAACTTTGGCAACTATCAGCCTGATTCATTAAGGCTTTTCATATCTCTAGGCATTTCCTGGATCCATTTTAAAACTAAATTGCTCTCACCTTTAGAAATTTATTCTCTCTCTCTCTCTCTCTCTCTCTCTCTCTCTCTCTCTCTCTCTCTGTGTGTGTGTGTGTGTGTGTGTGTGTGTGTGTGTGTGTTTGTGTGTGTGTGTGGTTTTCTCAGAAGGCAGTTTGTGATGGACTCAAAGGTGGAAGAGCACATATGTACTTAAGATCTCGATGACGAAGATGAACTCCAACATAGCTTTCTTCCAGAAGTTTGTCTTCAGGTTTGAGCCTGTCTCTTAGTCTGTCTTCCCATATACTCCTTTCCTCTATTCCCACCTACCTATTCCCTGTGGTCCTAATATTAAAAAAAAAAAAGTACTAGTTAACATCAGGCATAATATTTAAGGCAATCAAATAATCAACATATTCCTTTTGTTTTATTGTTGATTTCTTTCCGATTTAAAAATAAAAAGGAGGTAAAAGAGAACACTATGCATGAATTACTCACATTTCTCAAGTCTGTAGCTGTAGAAAGATGAGAAATAAGATTATTTTATAGAGTAGGGAAAACAAGATTTACAAAGAGACCAACACATTCACACGCACACTTACAGTTGAAGGAAATTACAGTTCACAGTAACAGAGACACGTGAAGATTAATGGCAGCTGCTGAAGAGGTAATGACTGTTGTGGAAGAGAGACCCCACTGAGAGGCAGCATTGTATCACGGGACATGCACACGACCTTAGTTTTGTTTTGTTTTTGTTTTTTTATAAATTTTCCTCACAAGATCACACTTACAATACTACTATGTGAATCTTTTAAAACGCATTTTAAAAGATGTTTTCATATATTTCCATCACATTCTTTCCCCTCCCCTAACATTCCTACCTCCTGAGCCATCTAACTTCATAAGGAAGAAGTGTGATTTGATATATTTGTTACAACTTTTACAATAAAATCCATACAAAGACATAAAACAGCTAACATTTTAACATGGAAAGTAATAATCATTAATGACAGCAGAAAGAATAAAGCCTCACTTGTCATGAGCAAGTTTAGGTATGATACTCCAGTCAGCTAACCTCAGCATGCTTTGTATATCTGAGGCTATTAATTACAAAGAAGGATGCGCAAGAGTATGTAGCCCCTAATGATGTCATGATTGCCTAAAATGATTTGGTCACTTAGAGCATCTTTACAGAAAGATGTGTAATAATTCAGATAGTGTACATATAAAAGGGAGGCCACGCTACAAGAACCAATGCTAGGTAAGTCTGACGTCATTGTGACATAGTCTTTATACAATCATCATAACTTTGGATGGTCAGTCTTAGGCTTCTAACATCAGGAAGAATCAAAAAGATAAATTCTACTTGTAAGTATTTCAATCCATCTTCCAGTTTAAAAGCTGAAACATTCGTCTTTAGTCACAATACCAAAACCCTTCAATATATTGGCTGGGACCAGCTTTGGTTCTATAGGAAACATTTTACAGGTTCACAGTGTTCGTAATCATTCAAAATGGCAAGTGTGTGAAAGAAAAATGCATCCACTATATTTAAGTTCTTCTTTTTATACATCATTATGCATAATAGGAATGATTGGGCTATTAGGGTAGAGACTGTACAGAGACGTTTACAAAATGCTCCAAACAATAATCCTTAGTGAAATTTGAAATGGATTGATAATGAGCTGGTAAAAACAAACAAACAAACAAACATATGAAAACATTTAGTCAAAATTTTCTCAGGTTTAGTACAGATGCACATCATCAAGGACATTTCAAAATGTGCTTTGGAAGAGACAAGTAGTACCCTTGATATGGGGTCCTGAAGATGAAAAGTGGTTAGGAAACAAAAGATATAAAATGAAAAGAAACCACAGAGTACACATATGTGAGTGATATCTTAAATATAGTTGGATAATCTGTCATTGAAAACAGTGAACAAACAAAGAGAAGTACGCTGCATCACTGACCATAAGACAATACTCCTGGAAGCCTCAGACGGCAGATGGAGCAAAAGAGAAAAGAGAACACTTCTATACATAAAGGAATTCTTTAAGACACTATTTACATAAAAACAGTCATAAAGATAAATGTAAGAGAATATAGAGGATGAAAATGTATTACAAATTTACAGTCAATTAATCCTCAGCAAACAGGTTAAGAGCACATAATGGGGGAAATGGTACTTTTTATTAATGGTGCTTGTAGAGCTCGATATCCAAGCACCAAGAATTGAAATTAGGCACATTATCCACACACATATCAAAATGAATTTTATATCTCCCACTGGGTATATATCTGTGTTTGTATGTGTGGTTTGTGTGTGTGTGTGTGTGTGTGTGTGTGTGTGTGTGCATCTGTCTTCTCTGTCTCTCTCTGTCTCCACCCCATTTCAAAACAAACAAGCAAGAACAAATAAATTAGATCTTACTGTAAAATCCTAAATAACAAAATTTCTGGAAGAAAGCATAAAGGGAAAGTGACATTGGTATAGAGGAGAACCTTTTTATACCATACCAAAAGCGAAGATATTTAAATGAGACTACACAGAAAACAAGAGTAAAGGGACAACCTACTGAATGGGAAAATATACTGTATGGGAGAATGTATTTGAAAGCCCTTTACATAATATTTGCTGTCTAAAAATGTAATAGTGATTCAATTCAACTGTGAGAAGCAAATAAATTAAAAATTAGCAAAGATAAACAGCAATATGTCTTTAAAATCTTTTTCAGTTTTACTAATCATAAAAAACTGCCGATAATGCCACAGTGAATTTTCACTTCACAATTCCTACAGTGTCTAGGGCCTAATGACTATGTGGAAAGGGGAGGCACTGCCATGGAAATGTAAATGAGTGGATGAATTATGAAAAACAGTATGCAGATTCTTATATTAATAACAGACATGCTACATGATTCCAAAGTTAGATGCATGCCTCATTAAATTACAATCAGTAATTTCAAGAAGTATTTGTTCTTGATGTTCATAAAAACACCATTCGCAATAGTAAAGTCATGGAATCAACTTAAGAATTCACTGATATATGAACAGGCAAAGAATATGTAACACATTCACACAAAGAATATACAGTTTTTAGGTAAAAAAGATACAGGTGAACTTGGAGAACCTTATTTTATTTGGAATATGTCTAGAGACAACCAAGGTAGGGTTACTAAGTCAAGACTTTTTCAAAACAGGTGTTTGCCTATATTGCTTACAATGAGAAAGTGTAAGTTAAGAAACCACTGCTCTAGACCAAAATCAATCTATCTACCTATCTACCTATCTACCTATCTATCTATCTATCTATCTATCTATCTATCTATCTATCTATCTATCTATCTATTTATTTATCTATCTATCTATATCATGATAACAGTGTTATTAAATTATCCTATGTTATTAAGTGTAAGAAAAAAAGTACTTGTATTCAGATGGAAAAAAAAAATGACTATGAAAAAAATTAAGAAAAATATCAGCACCTAAGGCAAGAAGTCTAACAAAGAATGAACGACCTCAATTTTCTGTAAAAGATCTGATTTCATGCTCACAATCAATTTTAATAAGATGTAAAAGGAAAAACAATTTAATATCTTGCCTTCATTTACACATACACACAAGCACGAGTGAACAATTTCACTTTTTAGATGTCCACAATTGGTTCGTCTCAGATACTAACCTACTTCTGAACACTGGGACCCCATACTTCTTACACCTGGGTCCACAACTCCTTTATTACCATTCCATTCACACATAAACAGAGAAACTTTCCCCACATTGTCATCCACTTTTCACATATGCTAGAAAACATTTTTAAATAGATAAAGAGATTCTTTTATTGGTATGGAGAATTCTGTACCAAATGGACATGAAGACAAAAGAACTGGCCTATGTAGATTCAAAGATAGCATTTCTCCCTGCTGATGGTAACATTGAAGATCATGGCTTATGTGTGAGGATAAGTCTCACAGTTAATTTGGACTTAAGTTCCTAATGTTCAATTCTTCCACTAGGTATTCTTACCTACTCAGGGACAATAGTGAGGTAGAACTGTGCATAGGACAAAAGAGTAAAAGTGATCATAAGCATTTAGATTCTCCACTTGCCATTTATACTTCTTTCTTCCTCCAAGTGAGTAGATGGTAAAGTGAGGGATTGTATCAATGCACAGCAGGTAGTGTGTGTTCCAGCTTCATAGAAGGAAATCGCAGCATCACACAGTAGAGAACTGCATCTTTGTCTTTAGCCTTCCACCCTCCGTAGCCACATTCCTCCAGACCGCCATAATGTCTATCCAGCAATATTGTAGATACTAATCCAGACACTGAAAAGTTTAAATCTTATTTCCTCTGTCCTCCCATTGGTCAACTACCATTCTCCCTCCATCTTCTTTCTTCCTCCTTAATGTGGGAGTCAGTGAATGCCATTGTTAAAATGTTCTCTACATCATATTTGTTCTTTAAAAATTGAGATATGAGCTCACTTTGCAGCCCAGGTTGGCCTCGACCTCACGGCAGTTTATCTGTTCTAGCCTCTCCAGTGTTGGCATTACAGGTGCAGACAGCATGCCTCTGGCTGAGGCAGTTTCTTCTTGCTCTTGCATTTATAAACACTCTCTGCCTTCACTCATTTGATCCTCTGAAGGGTTACTCTATGCCACTTGTCTCTATCCTAGCAATTTCTGCCTGATCTACCAAGCACTGGCCTTCCTCCTACCAGTCAGTATACGAATGTAAAGAATTTCTAGGTGACAGTAACAGAGTATTAAATAAAACATATGGGTTCTGAGCAATCCTTAGAACCAGCCCTGCCTCAGCTTCCCCATGTCATCAAATATGGAAAATTCTGTTTTTTACCTATCTAAATTATGTTTCTTATTGTGATCAACTGGCTAATGATTAACTAAGACCAATTTTTCATATAACATAAGCTGTGTCTAAATATACTCAGTGAATATTTGTTGAATAAAAGAGCTTACTGCTCAGCCTCCTATGTAAACTCCCAATCTCTATAATTCATGCTGAAAATGCTTTTGGGTAAGGGTGGGAAAAGAAGAAATTAAGAAAAAAAAACCTTAGAGCAGTGGTTCTCAACCTTCCTAATGCTGCAACCCTTAAATACAGTTCCTCATGTTGTGGTGACCCTAATCATAAGTATATTTCTTTGTTATTTCATAACTTGATATGCAACCACTAAAGTGGTCACAACCCACAGGTTGGGAACCACTGACCTAGATGCTATCCAAACCCACTTGCAAGGACACTTCATATAATATTTGCTGAGATTGTGATAAACCAATTTAAAATCTAATTATCATATCTATCTGGAGTCAACATAAAAGTCTACATTTTGAAACAAAACTAAGAACTGTACACCTCATTCCCATCTCTACCCTTACACAATTTGCCTTCATTTCCAAGCCCTAACAGAGCAAAACAAACAAACAACAAAGGAACAACAACAACAAACAGTCTGTCTCTGTAAGAAGGCTGAAATACTTTCTCCTCAGTCCTTGTGTGGTGAAGGGATATATATATAACAGATACCCAAACTGTGTTTTCCAAAGAAGTTAAAGAATGGGTTTGCAGACCCCACAGGATAGGAACTTTAGAACTCCTGTAGAAATCCTGCAGAACTAGGAGAAACAAAGACTAAAGCAACCTAAAGGGGGCACCTGGCAAAGCACTGCTGTCACTTAGGGAGTAGTAATGTCAAGATGTCCTGCCAGGCAAGGACAGCCTTCAAGCCAGCATTTTAAATCTGCTTCACCTTAAAGAGACAATGCCTTGCAACCCAATCTATTTACTACTAAACAGATGCAAGCCAATTGAGTTCCAGGGATGCGCATTATTGACCACTAGTGAACAGCTGGATAGGTTGGCAAGACCCAAATACAGGACAGAGGGCTTGTAGGATCCAAGTAAATTGGATGCGGGAATCTATCATCCAGAAATACCAGCCAGTGTATCCAGGAGAAAGAGCACAGGGGCACAGAAGGAAAGGGGATGTAATTACATCCTCATAAGTGTCGATGTTCCCAGAATATGGATGCCTGATAAGTGCACATCATCACATACAAGGTAGCAGGTTGCTATGGAAATGATGGTCTAATAGTGTACTATAATCTAAATGAAAAGCTGCTTTACCTTAGTGTTCAGGTTAGACAAAGTGAGAAGCTCGCTTTTACATGTTAACTTATCTAAGCTACATTGCTCAGTTATGCAATCAAATGCAAATCCAGGTGCTTCCTGGAAGGCATTTCCTGAATGTGATTGAATTCCACAATTAGGGGTTGGAAAGATGCTTCTTTGGTTAAGAATGCTTTGTATTCTTATGAGAGAAAGAAAGAAAGGGTGTAGATTTGGGTTGGTGGGGGAGCTAGGAGAATCTAGGAAGAACTGGGGGAGGAGAAACTGTAATCAGAATATATTGTATGAAAGAAATATATTATCAATTATAAAAGTAAAATGAATAGATTGCTAACTGTTTTTGCAGAAAGTCTGGTTCAGTTCTCAGAACCCACATTAAGTTGCTCACAAACCTGTATCTTTAGGTCCAGAGGAACTCCTATTTTCTGAGCTCTAAAGACAGCTGTGTACATGTAGAACACATAAATTCAAGCACACACACACACACACGCCACATAAATAAAAACGTTCTTAAAAATAAAATAAGATCCACAATTAGTGTTTTCAAAAGAGAATTTTCTAAGGAGACTTTTGGAATGGGACTATTAAGAAACAGAGCAAGATGAGCCTAACCCTTGAAATACTTGAGGCGCTACGGAATGAGGAGGCTTGGGGGGGAAGTTGGGTTGGGGGATATCCTATTGGACACAGGGGAGAGGAGGAATGGGATGAGGAACTGTGGGAGGGAGAACAGGAGGGGAACAATGGCTGGACTGTAAAAATAATAAAAGTAATAAAAATGTATACAAATTAAAATAAAATAAAACTAAAGAAACAAACAAATACAAAGCCAGGGTGACAAACTTTTAATCATTTTGCCTTTATCACCTTCAGCACATTCTACTAGCATGTACCATTGCAACTGGCAAATACAGAGAACAACAGCCAGCCATCTCATACACACACACACACACACACACACACACACACACACACGCACATGGCAAGGGAGAAAGAGAGAGAGAGAGAGAGAGAGAGAGAGAGAGAGAGAGAGAGAATGAGAGAATGAGAGTATGAGAGAATGAGAGAATGAGAGAATGAGAGAATGAAAGTTTTAAATAGGATGGATGTCTCCATCAAATTTCTTCCCTTGTAACTCAGAGAACCCTATGGAAGAGGAGCATAAAGTAAACACTAGAAGATAAAGGGAAGGGCATAAAAACACGATTGTTCCTGGGTGCATTATGGTGGAGGAGAAAGTTTACTGTAGATAGAAGGGAGACATAGTCAGAAGCAGGGACATCTGGAAGAGTCCAGTGTAAATATGACCACACTGAGCCAGATTATGTGAGGATAGGGGAGAGGGGAGAGAAGAAAGGACCTAAACCAAGAGGCCAGGAAAGCAAACACTAAATGAAAGTGTCAGATAACCCAAACAGCTAAATTATATTGAAAAAGGCAACTGGAGCATCCAATTGGCAACTGGACCATCCCCTGGGCAGAAATTTCAGTTAAAGGGAGGAGGGGTATGCCACCATACCTTGTAATAGGTAGGGACTGAGGCACGCTAAGAGAACCTGGTGGCCAGGTGCACTTTGATAGGTTAAACAGGCACCTCAAACATATTTATCCTTGGGTTTGAGATTGAACAGGGGCAGAAGGAGTGTAAGAGCCAGAGGGAATGGAAGACACTAGGAGAACAAGGCCCTCTAAATAAACTGAGCAAAGCTCATAAGAATTCACAAAGACTGAAGCAGCAATCACTTTGCTTGCACTAGTCTGCACCAGTCTGGACCAGGTCATCTATATATATACTATAGCATTCAGCTTAGTATTTTTATAGGACTCTTGAGTGTGTAAATTTTTGGGTCTCTAATTCTTGAGTCTTTTCTTGGGGCTCTTTTTCTCCTTCTGTCAGTTTGTCCAATTTCAAGGGGATATTTTTAACACTATTATATCTTTGTCATGTTTTCTTGTTACTGTTAGAAGCCTATTCCTTTCTAATGAGATATAAAAGGGGAGTAGATTCAGATGGGAGGGGAAGTTGGGAGGGACTGGGAAGAGTGGAGAGAGGGTAAAGTGTAAATTGGGATAGACTATATGAGAAAAGTAATCTATTTTTAATTTTTAAAAAAGGGGAGAAACTAAGAAAACAAAACAAAGTAAAATCAGAACCAAATGAACCTCAGCCTTAAGACAGGAGCATCAGACCCTTTTCTAAAAATGAAGACTCTCCCAGAAGCCCTGCCTTGTGGGCTGAGGTCTTGTCCAAGCTATTTCTTGCAAGCCATCTCCTATTACAGATCTCTTATACGGTCTGTTTTTCTTCTTGAAATGTGACATGAACAAATGGGTTGTATAAAAAAAGATTAAATAGTGGATAAGGCAAAACACATTACATTTTGATGCATACCAGATTCATAGCCTGAGTTTCTTTAGAATGTGTAACAATCCCTATGTTCTTAACAGACTTCCATCCTGGTCCCTCTTTACCTTTAATTCACTGATCCTATGCTCTATCCTTTCAATCACAACATTAAAGCCCTTTAGTAATTCTATCTTTGACAGTCAACAAACCAATTCAAATTCTGCTACTCGATGCTTGTTTTTATTATGCTGCACTTCCTTCAGGTGAAATGAACACTTGCTTGGCACTTAACTGTATTTCTTGCCAGGGTTTAGGCTCTACAAAGACAGATCCCAGGCTACTAGGACCACTCATGTGTCTTCATTTAAGTATTCTCTATCTAGGACATACAGTGAGTATTCAATACACAGGTATTGATTGAATATATAAACAAAAAAGGTTAGTTTTTCAAAAGCCTCAAATTCAAATTTTGTAAATGATTTGAAAGTATCTGCATTTAATAACTAATGCTTAGACTTATCTTCCAGAGAATATTTGGCATATTGGAAATATTGGGAATCAGAATTAATAATTTATGGATAAGAAGTAGAGTGAAAGTATTTAGTTTTGCCTATATGAAAAGACATTCAATTTCATGAAAATCTCTTTCAATTAAATATAAACAAATCATACAAGCTAACAGTGACCCCAACTGAAGAAAACATAGCTGATAGCAAATTTTACTTGTATACAGAATTACAGGTTTTATGGCTCTAGAAGACAGCTAAGTGGCACAATTTTCTTATATTCTTAATAGAATTTTAGACTCTCTTCGGAAAGAACGTATCATCTTATAACTGAAGATATTAATTTGGAAGTTAAATTTTGGTAATGGGAATATAGGGAGCTGTAACTAATTTAATAAAAATATACAGACAATTCTTTGGGGGAATACAGCTGAGTCTGAATATCAATTACCACAATGAGAAGAGATATTATATTGCCACAGATCATGATGTATTAAAAGAAAAAAGATATTACAATATAACTTTCTCCAAATTTTACAGATTTAACAGAGCAAGAAAGAAATATGTCTTATAGAGCATCCCATGAGAGAGGGGTACTCAGTCATTTCACCTATTTTCTATGTAAATGGATAAAATTATAAAATATGAAGTCAAGTTTACCATACAAAACTCAGAAATAGGGAAATACCTTCAAGTGGATTTTATGCCAATTATGTATCAGGTTGCTTGAATTTGTGTTCAACAAAGTATTAAACATTTTATATTTAACAAGATAAGTATCTTCAGTGGAACAAGAAATGTTACATGCATAATAGTAGACTTATGAACTTTAAAATATTTTAAAAGTATATTTTATGTTTGATATTTAGAAAATTATCTTAGCAGTCTCTACCACTAATACTAAGGCATTCAATGAATCTTAATAATCTACTAGAATGGTTATTAATTGACCCTGGATCAATAATATGGCACACAGAGCATGAGTCAGTTGGTATAAAATTTGATTAAAAATAAAATTTAACTTTGATTGAGTTTTGGGATGATTATTCAAAAACAAAAACAAAGAGAGAAAAGTTTATATTTTCATATTTTATTCCAGGTTTGATAAAATTAGATAGAATGATAAAATATAAAATATCTACAAGCAAAATATGCTCATCACTTCATAGTATGAACAAATTCAAGAAAAAACAAGTCAATGTTATCTAGAAGAAAAGTAGATTAAAACATTAAAGGACAGCTTATATTAAATTTTTATTTATTGTTAATAGTTTCAATTATAATATAACTAAAAATAGAATTTCAAGCACATGTATCATGCACTTTGATCAAATACTCTCCCCTTTAACTCCTCCTCTACCCTTACTTCTGCTTTTCCATTTCACCATCACATGCTCTTTTCCTTGGTTGTTGTTAATGATAAATCCAGAGGCCATAGAGTACTGCTTACAAGTGCATGGCTATAGGATTGTACTAGAGCATGCATAGTTTCATAGGAGCCACAACTTGAAGACAATTTTCATTCTAATTTTATATAGACCAAAACAAATACCTTCTTTTCCATAAAATTCTTTGTACTATTACATCAGCTTCTACATTAGGAATATACTCCACCTACTTTTAGGATCTGTACAAGGAGATAATATATATTAGAACATCACTATTATATCAATAAGCACAATATCACTGTAATTCATACAATTTGTGCTAGCAGGTATATATCCCTTTAAGTAATATTTTTTAATTTATAATTTAACCTAATATCTTTACCAAACTATTTAGACTTACTGAGGATAAGCCAGTTACTTCATACTTCTTAAATTCATGCTCTTCTTGGAAGAGCATGAAATATTCTTCATGCAATAAGAATGTCTTGTTTCAAAAAGAGTGTCTTTTTCTAACAGTTTCTGTAACATTTGGCACCATAACACCATAATAGACATCATATTAAATTCTGTGTCACTTCCAACCTATCATTTAAGTAATCTGACAGTTTGGAAATCTTGCAAATGTAACTTCATTAATCACTTCATTGGCACTTAAGAGTATTTGATACTTATCAGCTTGGTACTAAGTGAGGAGCATAAATGAAAAATTACTGAAACAAAAAACTCTGTCCATAATTAGAAGAGAAATCAAATGAGTGGTTAATAAGACTTGATAAAAATGTCTTTAACTACATAATGAACTATGAACATATAGTGACTGGTATCACCTAGGGCAATATTTCTACATGAACAATATAAGATAATATATTGGTTTTTATATAAAAAACAGAGAAGATAGTTAAAAGTACAGAAGCCACACACAGATATAGACACACACACACACACACATCATGATCCATGATGAACAGAGCTAATCTGCTTTTCATTGCTCAGCAAAACACTGGACACAAGCTAATTATTTGAGGAATTTTACTTAGTTTTCAGTTGTGGAACATGCAAATCTAAACAGTATGACATGGGCTTTATCATGGGACTGCTGGCTTTGTGAGGAAAGGAGAATCACAAGTGGGAGACACAGCAATTGCATGAGACAAGGAGGAGTACTTAAGAGCTGAGCTCGTTCCTTTGTAATCACTCTCTCTGGTGGGATTGCAAACTGGTACAACCACTCTGGAAATCAGTTTGGCGGTTCATTCGGAAATTGGACATAGTACTACCGGAGGACCCA
>NW_022196910.1:37250413-37283166 GCF_008632895.1 Mastomys coucha
AAAAAAAAAAAAAAAAAAAAAAAAAAAAAAAAAAAGAAAAAAAAAAAGAACTATTTGTACTCATGAACGTAGCAGTAGCTGTTGTGGATACCTGAACAGAAACTACAGAGAAAAATGCCAGTCAACACTGCCCTATAAAAGCAGGAAGCTCTCACAAGCCTCTGTTCCTAGCTCAGAAGCTAGCTCTTATAGTTGGTAGTTTCTGGTGTCAGTTTTCTTTAAGGATGTAGCCTCTATTACGCTGACTATCCTCCAGGGGATGATGTCTCACTTATGATTTATGGAAAGCACAAATTAAGCTTAGTGGATTATCACACACACACACACACACACACACACACACACACACACACACACAAACAGAGAGAGAGAGAGAGAGAGAGAGAGAGAGAGAGGATATGAAGTTGAGGGGGCAGATCAGGGAAGATTTTGGGGAGTACTAAGGAAAAGATATGACTAAAATATACTGAATGCATGTATAAAATTCTAAGGAATTAATAAACGTATTCTATAAAAACTAACAGTTCTCATTCTGAAAGGCAAATATTAATCATCTCAGAAGGCACCAGTCCCAAATGTGTTCCCCAAATGCTACACCAGGGCTCTTAGAACCAAGCTTCTACCACATACCCTTCTGGGAGTCTCATTCAAACCAAGTGTAAGGCATAGCACATAAGACTCCACAGTGTCGTGGTCTGTCAAAGGTAAAGGTGAGTACAAATTCTAGATACATAGTGATTAGAGCAAATAAAAGGGGTTTATTTTCAGAAGCATAGGTGTTTTATAATTTGAAACAATTTTAGCTCTAAGTAGAATGATTATAAGCAGAAGTTTTAAAGTCAATTTGGCAGACAAGCCAAGTGAACCTTGAGTGGAGCCTCAGTTGCCCACAACTAACAGTAAAAGAGAAATTATCATAGATTCAAGTGAATGAATGAAATGATATTTCTCCAACCTCTACCCCAAAGTCATTGACATAAACTCCAGCTCGGTGGTACAAAAGAGCAGGAGAGTTTAAACAGGGCGACAGGATGCTCAAAACAGTCCACACTGAGGACCCACCAGGTACTGTTGCCAGAACACCCTAGGAAGTCAGATGCTCAGATGTTCAAATTGGTGACGTGATACAATGTCCGCAATCATTCAAACACATTCTCCCCTATGTAGTAACTATTCCATTTATATGATGTATTATTAAATTATCTCCTACAGTACAACTACAACCATTATACCCGTTATATACTTTGTGTATATTCAGAACTAATCCATTTTTTTTCTGGATTCTTCCACCAGTGGTGGTTGGTGTAATCAGTGGGTATAATAGCCACAGTCAGGTAGGGTCAGATGTACTTTTTTATCACTGATAATTTTTACTATTAAAATATTTACTAAAAAATAATAAGATTTTATGATGGTATTGGCTTAAATTTTTATTCTGAACTAATACAGATAAAAGTACATGCAGTTAAATCAAAACATTTTAACTCTAAGATTTGAAAAAATATATAAGTTAGTCAGCATTTTAGTTGTGAGCTCAATACATTCTAAGATTTAAGGATTCTGACAGTGCTTTAGGAAAGAATCTAAGTAACTATGGCTTCTGTAGAACACCATTAAACAATATATTTCTATAGAAAATGCTTAGCATTAATGATAGTCTCAGGTTGTCCATTGTGTGAAATATAAATGTATATTAAAAGTGTCTGTGATGGCTAATCTTGGTTGTCTACTTGACCACATCAAGGATTAGCTAATAATACACAAAAGACTGGGAACACCCATGAGAGATATTTTCTTAATTGGGTCATTTAAAGTTGGAGGACCCACTTCTAATCTAGATCTTTGAGGTGGGAAGTTCTGTCTTTAATCTAGGCTATAGTTTCTTCTGGCAGCCTATATAAAGGACATGAAGGAAGTTTGCTCTTTGTCTGCTTGCTCTCACTCTCCTACCAAGTCCAATTTCACTGACATTAGAGCCCTCTATTTGGGATTCTGACTTATACTGAGAAACATCTGAGACATCCAGCCTCATGGATTAAGCAACTATAGGATTCTTTGACTTTCATTCAAAGGCAGTCATTATTGGATTAGCTAAACTACAAACTCTAAGTCATTCTAATATATCCTGTTCCAATAGATAAATTCTTCTATAAGTTCTGTTCATCTAGAGAGCAGATTCATACATTACCAAGTAGCTAAATGTTTATAATTAAATGAGGAAATGTTGAATGTTGTATAATCTTTCACAGTACATCACACACGTATTAGGTGTAGCATTAAAATGTTATTCTGAATCATGTTAAATAAGATCATTTTTATGAGTGATTAAGGAGAGTTCGATTTTATACAATGTGAAGATAGATTAGTTCAAAATATCACCATTACACAATCAAAATGCTAACAACCTAAGCACATATTTTACCACTGATGTGTTAAAGCCTGAATTTTTTTTTTCATTTTTGATAACTTTGTGTTTATCCTTGTCAAACTCTACTTGAAGCCAAAGGGTTAAATGTTAGAAATGGCTTATATACCCTCAGCTCCAAGAAATGTTGTACTAAGGTGTTACAGCAATATTTCAAAATAAAAGTTAAAACACATTGCTTATTATGTTAGTTACTGTTGAATGAAATCTATCTATCTATCTATCTATCTATCTATCTACCTACCTACCTACATTAATATAAATGCATATGTGTATATAAATACAGAGATGCATACCAAGGGTTTATCCCATGTAGTTAAAGAAAGCTTACTTTACATGTAGTATAATCTTCAGCCACATTCCAAACATCTGTATATTGCCTCTATTTTGCAAGTCTGTGTTATATAACATTTTTCATTTGTGCCCTTACTTTACAAATGCATTCAGTTTAAGAAGTAACAAACTGTTCAGGCTCCATATCCTCCACTGCTAGGAGTTTGAGCAAGGGTCACCCTCATAAATTCTTGTGTGTGAGTTTCCATTGTCCTAGGTTTCTAACTCAACCCAGAGATACTTTTAACATTCCACTTATCTCTCTCACAGCCCTCCCCATGCTGATCCCTCCTGTTCCCATCACTACCTTAATTCCTATCTACATCCCCAGTCCATGTCACCTCTTGAGCCCTCCTTGTAACTTAGCTTCTTTGGGTCTGTGGATTGTAGCATGATTGTCCTTTAAGTATAACACCCACTTGTATGTAAGTATGTTCCATATTTCTTTCTGGGTCTGGTTTACCTTACTCTAGATGAGTGAGGGATGGTGAGAGGAGAGGAGGGAGGGGAAATTGGAGTCTGGAAGAAAAGCTAATTAATTAATTAATTAAAATTTAAAACCTTGAAAAAAGAAATATCAAACTGAAAACAAAATAAACCTGCATTTTACCCAACAAGTAATGTATGTACTGCATATTCCTATAGTCATCAGTAAATGGTATGTGTTTATCATTGCACAAGCCAATACTATGGATAAACAGAAGTTTGTATTTTATATAGTTAAAATTATCCAAAAATATTCAAGAAAAAAGTTCCTCCTCCTAAAATATGAGATAAGTAAGCTTAGATTGCAATTAGTTTACCAGACACTTAAAATGAATAGGAAAATTTATGTTTAATGTGTTTTAAAAGAGTACAATTTACAGCACTTAAATGGAAATTAAATAAGCATTGTTGCTGAAAACTGTAAATTAAGCAGTAAGTATGAGAAGATGTAAACAGTCTCTTTAATGAAATCATCACTAAAGAGGAATATTTGTTAACACAATTAGTTTGAAAAAGTATTCACTTTAAATATTCATCTTTGGGGCAAATGGGGCATTTTACCACCAAAGGTCGCTTAGATTACACAAATGTATTCTATGGCCAGATTGTATGTTCTCATTTTTTCTACACATCTCCTATGTATAATAGAAATGGTGTTAAAACATGAACATTAGTAATTTTTAACTATCAGGAAATAAACACTCAAAATACACATATACTTATTTTTTTGTAAACCATTCATTATAGTTAGAATAGCATAATCCTATATGGAAACATATATAACAATGTATTCTATCATCCAAAACTCACTGAATATCTTCTCTATATCACTGAGAACTTAAGAGTCTGTCTCTTAGAAATATCCAGAATGGGATGCTGATATCCTAGTAGCCCTATAATGAGTTTATTAGGCCTATTAAATAAATATAGCATGACCCAAAGATGCAAGACTAATAAAAAAAACAATTATATTTGTATGCATTGTGAGCAGAGTGACTTAAATTTAAACATATGGTAGCATGAAAGGAATAAAATTATTTATAAATAAACTTAATAGACTTCCAAGGCCTATAAAGTGAAACCTCTAAAATATTGTCGAGGAAAATCAAAGCATAAATAAAATAACATGATCCAAATGTCCTGAGGGAAGGGTTCATATTGTTAGAACAGCAATCTGCCCCAGCAAAACCTACAACAGAATCTCCATTAAACCCCAGAAAGATCTATTGTCAGACTTCGTAAGAGAACTAGAGATCTTACATGAAATGGCAAAAATTCTAGAACAGTGTAAATAATTTTAAAGAAAGAGTCAAAAGTGAAATATTTTATAAATGAAGATACACCTATGGTCATCAGAATCTGTCCTATTTTCATGAACTTGAGCATATAGACACATTCAATGGAGTGTAGTGTAGTCCAGCAATGTGGCCTTCCATTAACAAATGAGGTTTTCGATAAGGATATTAAACAATGGAAGAGGGAACTTAACTCTCTCCCAGTAAATGATCTTGAGTGGTAAGGTATCTGTGACTTACAAAAAACATACTAAAATGAATCAATTATCTAAATATGATAGTTGACATAGTTAACCTAATAAGAAAAGTAGAGAATTGTGTGTAGCAATAAAACAGGCTTCTCTAGCATATTGTATAGTACAATGCCAACCAATGGTCTAAAGAGAATACATGGTGAAGTTCTTCAAAATCAATATTCAGAAAGTGAAAAGGAAAGTCAGATAGTAAAATAAAGTACCTACATATAATCCACCTTTCCTTTTTTTCCCTTTTTTTTTATTAGATGTTTTCTTTATTTACAATGTCTTCTTTCCCAGGTTCCCCTCCAAAAGAAAAAAGAAAAAGAAAAGAAAATAAGAAAAAAAATAAAATAAAAAACAAAAATTAAAACAATCCCCTGTTCCCTCCCCCCTCCCGCTGCTCACCACTCCACCCTCTCCCACTTCCTGGCCCTTGCATTCCCCTACACTGGGGCATAGAACCTTATCAGGGCCAAGGTCCTCTCCTCCCATTGATGACCGACTTGGCCATCCTCTGCTATACACATGCTGCTGGAGCCATGAGTCCCCCCATGTGTACTCTTTGGTTGGAGTTTTAGTCTCTGGGAACTCTGAGGGTACTAGTTAGTTCATATTGTTGTTCATGCTAAGGGGCTGCAAACCCTTCAGCTCCTTGGATCCTTTCTCTAGCTCCTTCTTTGGGGACCCTGTACTCAGTCCAATGGATGGCTGTGAGCCTCTACTTCTGTATTAGTAAGACACTCAAAGTGTGGGTACTTTGTTCCTTCTTAAAATAGGGAACAAAATACCCATGGAAGGATTTTCAGAGACAAACTATGGAGCAGAGACTGAAGGAAGGACAATCCAGAGACTGCTCCACCTGGAAAACCTTCCCATATTCAATCATCAAATCCAGAAACTATTGTGGATATCAGCAAGTGCTGGCTGACAGGAGCCTGATATAACCCACCTTTCTATAAAAGTTCTTGTATCTGCATGTAAATCAATCGATAAGTGATTTGCATCTGTTTAAACACTTCTTCAAAGGCAATATATAAATGGATAGTACATAAAAGTATCCTTCATATCATTATTTACCATGAAATACAAACTAAAGGTACACACAGTAGTATCACACACACACACACACACACACACACACACACATACACACAAACACGTACCAGCCACAGCCACTGGTATAACTACACAAAGACTGGCTAAATTAGCAAAACTAGAACCTTAGTGTAGTGCATATAGGAATGCTCACAAAGTTAAACAGCACTGTGACTTGGCTTTCTCTCCCACCCTACCACACAAACACACATATACATATATTCGCACAGACTTAAATGTGAGGATTAGTAGGCACATACTTTATATAACCACAAACTGTTAACTTTTTAAATTTCGCAACTGGTATCTTGTTAAACAACTATAAACTATCTGAACAATAACATACTACCTGGCAACTCAGAAGACAAGAACTATAAGTATCCATTATAACATAAATAGTTATAGGATCATGCTGAATGTGAGAAGATTCAAAAGGCTCCATGTTGTGATTCATGTTATAACCTACATTGAAAGTAGGCAAGGGACCACTGAGATATGAATGAAGACTGATTCCACACAGGTAGAGCTACAAAGAAATTTGAAGAGAGATACTATGGTGGTTTGAATGAGAATGGTCTCCATAGGCTGATAGAGAATGATACGTTAGGAGGTGTGGCTTTGTTAGAGGAAGTGTGTCAGGAGGGCAAGGCTTTGAGTGCTCAGAAGCTCAAGCCAGTTCCAGTGTGGCATGCTTTTCCTGCTGCCTGTATATCAAGATGTAGAACTCTCAGCTCTTTCTCCAGCACCATGTTTGCCTTCATGCCACCATGCTTTCTGCCACGACAATAACACAGTAATGGACTGAACTTCTGAACGGTAAGCCAGCCCCAGTTAGATGTTTTCTTTTATAAGTGTTGTCACGGCTATGGTATCTGTTTATAACAATAAAACCCTAACTAAGACAGGCATGTTCTTAAATTGAACACAGTAGCACCACTCATACGTATGTTTATGTGTGGATGTATACATATATGTTCCCATATACATACATATTTAGTTGTGCATATAGTTACATATATTTCCTCACACATATCAAGTGAAAATCTTATGATAGTAAATTTTTATCTTGGGTAAATCATATTTTAATAAAGTTGTTAAAACTCAAGCATTACACCTATAAAGCATATTATAAAATGAAAAAATCTAATGCAGTTAAACACACCAAATTAGTTCAAGTATGTGAAACGTTAATTTGTTTTTACAAATTCATGGTCGAATAATTTGATTTTATGATACAACTAAGTTTTATTTAAGTTTTGATATAAGAGAAATATCATTCAAAATAAGAATGAATGAAAATTTCATTCTTAATTTTATAAGAATAAAAAAGAAAGTTTATTTTTTAATATTAAAAAACAACATTAAACAAATGGTTACAGTTGTATTGAAGAGTTTCAACTTGATGTTGAACTCATTTACTATAAGAAAAATTTTTTTTGATATTTTCTTTATTTACACGTAAATTTCTCCTTTCCCAGTTTCCCCTCCAAAAAACAAACAAACAAACAAACAAAAACAACAAGAACAAACTCCATGCCTTCACCCCACCCTCTCCCACTTATTGGCCCTGGCATTCCCCTACACTGGTGCACAGAACCTTCACAGGGCCAAGGTGCTCTCCTCCTATTGAAGATTGAATTTGCAATCCTCTAATATACACATGCTGCCAGAACAATCAGACCCACCATGTGCAGTCCTTGGTTGGTGGTTGAGACCCTGGGAGCTCTGAGGGCTTCTTCTACATTAATTCATGTAACTACAATAAAATTATTTAGTTGTCTTATCTTTTACAGGAGATATTTATATAAATTTTCTTGGCAAAAAAATAAAAATATTTCAAGCATATTTTATATATGCACATATATAGAAACTGTACAAAAGCATGTATAGGCCTACTCGGGTGGTTTGAATGAAACTGGCCCTCATAAGCGCATAGAGGAGTGGCACTATTTGGAGGTATAGTCTTGTTGGAGTAGGTGTGGCCTTCTTGGAGGAAGTGTGTCATGGAGGACGGCTTTGCGGTTTCAGATAATTGAGCCAGGCCCAATTTCACTCTTTCTTTCTGCTACCTGACAATTCATACATAGAACTCTCAGTTACCTCTCCTGTACTGTGTCTACCTGTGTGCCACTATGTGTCCTGCAATGATTATAATAGACTATACCTCTGATCCCATAAGCCAGTGCCCCAATTAAATGTTTTCCTTCAAAAGAGATGCCATAATCACAACAATAGAAATCCTATGTAAAACAGCTACAAAGTACATTATGCATATGCATGCAACACACCCACACACACATATATATATACATATATAACTTTATATTAATGTGAAAATACTAAATTGTGTTTGGACTTTGGTCTTTGAAGAGGAAACTCCAAGCAAGGTTCCAGTCATGTCAAGGATGAACCATAAAATAATAAGGCTCTATTTCATACATATTAAAAGTTATATGCCCTAAGAAAAAAATACATGTTTTATACATATGGTAATATCAAGAAATTAATCCATTCCAGCTCGTTGAAATTCATCATCAAATCCAACTAGAATCAGGGCCTTATCTCTCTGAAATAAAAAATAATGAATAAAAGTAATTCAAAGTTAATTTCAAATTGAGTTTGTCTTACCAACTATGTTTGATAGTCTATCATTTTTAAAGATTATATACAATATATAATTGTTTTCTTAGTTGGCAAATTGCCAAGGAACACTGATCTACCTCAGATTCTTTCTTACACAGTAGTGGCAGAAGGGAGCAAGGGCAGCTTCTGCCTTCAACAGCCTCAGAATGGAAAAGATGTGCTTACATAACACCCAGAAAGGATTCTGCATATCTCATACTTAGAACATAAGATCTCTAAAGCTGTTGGCCCACTAGGGTTTAGATAGTGCTGAATTCTTTTAACTCTTACTGAAAACTCCCAATGTTAAAATCCCTGAGAAAATTTTTTATCTTTATTATTCTAGTTTTTTAAATATTTATTTGACTAGGCACCTCTTCAGCTATGTTAGCCTATTAACATCTATTGAAGACATTTGGAAATTTCTAACCAAAACTCACACTTCTAACTACTGGGCTTTACATTCACCACCTCAACCAATTATGGAGCAAAATACTTGGAAAGAAACTGTATGTGCTAGGCTTGGGTACATATTAGACATTATTCTTATATTCTTTAATAAAACATACTAATTATGCATATCACATTTGTGTTGTAATATCTATTATAGAAAACCTATATACTGATATACATTGTATACAGATATTGCTATTCTATAGAAGGAACTTGATCATCCATGAATTTGAGTATCCATGGGTGAATCTGCAGTCAATCTTTTATAGATCTTGATGTCTAACTCTGCTTCGGAAATTTCCTGTGTTACAATTTATACCACTCTTACTAGAGAAATATAGACATAAATAGTACTGTTTTCATTTTCAACTCATGTCTATTACTCTCTATAGACACAGATAGACACTGTTCATAATAGAGTCGACTATTTTTCCAGCTAGTCTGGAAGTTACATTTCCATGGATGTTGTAATTTGTAATTTCTTACATATCCTCTCTATCAGAGATGGACATACCATTTACTTTTTACTAGCATCTGGATATTTTCTTTTTATTCATTCTCTCACATGTTTGGTTAAATATTTTATTGCTAAGTGTCAGGGTATGTGAAATTGTTTGTATTTATTACAGGTGCCTTGTCTTCTCTGTGTTTCAGACTACATATTTTTGATGCACTATCTTGTCTTATGAATGATTTCTCAATTTTTCATTCCTTCATTGCTCCTACAAACAAAAAAGGAAAAATAGTGTAGAAGTTTCACTTTGAAATTTGCAGCCTGAAGACAATCATTCATTAACCTCTATTAAATGTCCCTAAAGTGATAAAATTATCATCAATTAATTGAACTTACCCTTATTAGACAGCTTACAGGCTTGGATTTATCATCTATACACTATACTCCTGGGGAAGCATGCCATCTGATGTCTTCACATATACAATTAAGGCATTTTTGGTGTTTATCAGGGGACTTCTGAGAGGATTCATAATAGGTTCTGGAATACTCAAACTGAGGGCAAATACCACTTTCATTTGAGAAGCTTCTTGCTTTCACTACACATTGGTTACATATGCTTGTACAAATGTGTTTACTTATTAAAATGTCTCTTGCTGTGATGGTAGAAAGAACACTGATAGAATTTTCTTGGTCTCAGGATTAGGAAAATAAAGCAGAAGATTAAGTCTCTAGACTTAGATGAGATTTAGAACTCAGAAGTTACTGTGATTTGGTCAATGGACTGAATATATTTAACCACTCTATACTATATTTCAGCCCTTTCTGAAGTATAGCTCCTATTACTGCTGTGTAAAAGACAACATGAGCACATCAAACAGCCTATGAGTTGTTTTAGGGGAAACACTAAGAACTGAGTTTGTAATATGTGAAGGAATAAAATTAGGACTTTCTAGTGATTGGTTTTAGATATTGGGGAGATGGGTGTAATAATATAAGGAAAAGTTTAATACTAGCAAGGAGACAATGTGACTATGTAGATGTACATATGTGATAGCATGAGTGTTACTCAACCCATCCCTAATGGTGTGAACTTGGACAGATTCAGATTCATTTAGACCTTCCTGAAGCACAACTTTATAACCATGAAATAGCGATGATAATGCCACTGAGTGCTTACGGTTTGTTAAATGTTGGTTTAAGTGCTTCTAGTTTCGTTGCTGTTATTTAATTTTGAGAAAGCAACAATATCCTCATTTGCTAGAAATGACAGTTATGAAATGCTAAATCCCAGAATGTAGGGTAGAAGACCTGCTGTTTTTCCTTACCCATATCAATCTACAATATTGTGGTTTATTTTGCCCCTGCTACTGGATTTGAAAGCTTCTTCTTCTACAGTATTACTATGACCTTGTGGAGGCAAAGTTAGAGAATAGGGGGAAAAAAAAGAGGTGCTCAGATTCTCCCTGAAGTTAGATGCCCAAATCCAGGACATCTACAGCTACTACATGTAGCCTAGGATCTCTAACCTTTTTTAAAATTAATTATTTTATTTATTTACATTCTAAAGGTTGCTCCTTTCTTTGTCCCCATCCCAGAGTTCTCCACCCCATTGCCCTGAGAGGGTGCTCCCCCATCCCTTGGGCATCCCCCTTCCCTGGGGCATCAATTTTCTACAGAATTAGGCACATCCTTTTCCACTAAGGCCAGACTAGGCAGTCATCAGCTACATATGTGCTGTGGTCTCAAACCAGTCCATATATGTATGCCCTGTGGTTGGTGGCTTAGTCTCTGGGAGCTCCCAGAGGTCTGGGATAGTTGACACTGTTGGTCTTCCTACGTGGTTGCTACCCCCTTCAGTTCCTTCAATCATTCCCCCAGATGTTCCATAAAGGTCCTTGACCTTGTACAATGGTTAGAATGAGGATATTTAACTGTTTTAAGCAGAGATCTTTCAGCCTAGCCTCTACTCCACACACCATGAGAAAACATACTTTTAGTAATCTCACTGTATGTATCACTGGCTCATTACACTCTGCTGCATGTAACTGAAGTAGAAAAAAATCATAATAAATGGCAACTGAGTTAAAAATTCATTTCCTACTCCCTAGAAATTTGCCATGGGTATGGCCCATTGGGCATTTGATAAAGCATTCACATAGCTAATTGCCACATGTGCAGTTGGGTTTAGGGAGGTGAAGGCAACCAAAGAGCTGTTAAAGACAAGTTTTAAGATGTTCTGTTTTGTTTAAAGGTGTTTTAAAATACAAGTGTCTGGTAAATAATCCTAGCAGCAAGAACAACTGAGAAAAAAAACCTGGGAAAATATTTGCAAAGTAGCAAACTGAATCAATAATGAAATGGGAAATAATAACTTAAATCTAAAAGGATTAAGGTCTCACATGAAAAGGCAGAGAAATTGACTTCGGTATTTTCAAGTAGGTATAACCATTATGGGAATGCCCTTGTGTTTGTGAATGTGTATATGTATGTATATGTGTATATTTGTTTATGTACAATGACCAAATATTCTAAGGCCTTGATAAAATCATGTTTCCAAAAAAAATATAAAATAGGATAGACTGAAAATCACAATAGTTTTATAGTCAATTTGACTTGAAGATCTTTTCAATATAAATGTGTTAAAACATACAGAATATTTGTACATTGATGAATCTACAGTGCTTAACAACCTATTTTAATGACTTTTGCCAGCCGTTCTCTGCATGGATTCTCCTACATTTAGATCAGCAGCTAAATCTCTGAGAAATCTGATTTTTGACCCTCAGTATTCAAGCAGATCAAGTCTATTGAAAACAGAGTTTGGCCGGGCGGTGGTGGCGCACGCCTTTAATCCCAGCACTTGGGAGGCAGAGGCAGGCGGATTTCTGAGTTCGAGGCCAGCCTGGTCTACAGAGTGAGTTCCAGGACAGCCAGAGCTATACAGAGAAACCCTGTCTCGAAAAACAAAAACAAAAACAAAAACAAAAACAAAACAAAAAAAAAGAAAACAGAGTTTGGTGTTTTCCCAATTGTGATTACTGCATTCATTGTTAATCATAAGTGACCTATTGTAGGTATCAATATGACCATCACTATGAATCCATTAGTCTGTTAGTAAAGTAAGAGCACAAATGTAAGGATTACAGTTTGATCAATGTTTAGTTTCTACAACTCCACCCATATTTCCAGGCTTATGGCCATTGTCCAAAAATAGGTGTTTGCAAAAGTGCTTTTAAACCTTTTTTCTCCATAGGAATAGTAAACCATAGAAAGCAAGTCAAAGGTTATACTACACTATATTGGCTCATAAGTTACAGTCTTCTCGTTCTATCTTTTGCACTTCATTCTCTTTTTCCTTCAACCATGAAGGAGGTTAGGTGTACATTTACAATACCAAAAATTTCCAGCTGTACCTCACTGAAATGTACCATCAAATGAATCCCTCTCTTAACAACAGTGAAGTGGCATCTAGAGATACTTCTCATCATGATGTTTATGGTTTTCTTAAACTACAAATAGTTATGATTCACATTTATTCTGATCTTCAAGGAAGACATTATAGAGCAATCCTGTCCAGCACAAAAGTGAATAAATCTTATTTCCTATCACACCATACACAATACATCATAATTCTAATTAATTAATTTTAATACACAATGCTGAAGATATAGCTCAGTCAGTAAACTATTTGCCTTGCAAACGTGAAGATTTGAATCTGAACCACAGGATCCATGAATAAGAGAGAGGCAAGATGCATTGTACACTTGAGATCTCAGTGCTTGGGAGATAGAGAAAGGCAGATTTGGAGCTCAGAAGCCAAACAGCTCATCTTACTAGGCAAGTCCCATGTCACAGAGAGCTCCTGTCTTAGTGAACAATGTGAGAAATGACCCTTGAAGTTGGCCTCTGGATCCCACAAATAAGTAAGTATATTCACGTGCACATGTATCAGCATATACTGAAACACATACATGCAAACTATTTAATTACCATAGGAATGGCTACATTCTCTGAATACCCTGGTTACTTTACCAGTGTACCTCTAGAAGCCATCCAGAGGAAACTCTTATGTAATTCAAGCAGGTAACTTCGACACTGGCCATAGCTACCTAAGGCAAGTTAAAAGGCATGGGCACCAGGAGAAAGGATACTATGGCTATAGCTCAGACTCAAAGATGCATCTCTCATCATACTCGAACAAGGTCTTTATTTCAGAATATTCTGGTTAAATGACTCATGAAAAGAGGCCAATTAAATAAGACATTAAGTAACTTCTTAGTGAGTAAAATAAAACTACTGCAAAAAAGAGATCATTGTTATCAAAAGGAACAGCTATTATAACATTTATTTTGTAAAGTGTAATCCAAAATCTTTTGACATTTAAAATATGGCCCAGAAAAAATTAATATAAGCAAAATATAAGCAATATTTCTGCCACAGCACACAATAAGCCTATAAGAAAAATCATTTTAAGTATTCTTTTTTATTAGATATTTCTTAATTTACATGTCATATGATAGCTCCTTTCCCAGTTTCCCCTCCAAAAAAAAAAAAAAAAAAACCCTGTTCCCTCCCCACTGCCCCTGCTCACCAACCCACATTCTCTTACTTCCTGGCCCTAGCATTCCCCTACACTGGGGCATAGAACCTTCACAGGACAAAGGGCCTCTCCTCCCATTGATGACTGAATAGGCCATCCTCTGCTACATATGCAGCTGGAGCCATGAGTCCAACCATGTGTACTCTTTGGTTGGTGGTTTGGTCCCTGGGAACTCTGAGGGTACTAGTTAGTTCATATTGTTGTTCATCCTAAGTGGCTGCAAGCCCTTCAGCTCCTTGGGTCCTTTCTCTAGAAATCATTTTTAAGTAAGATTGTAATATAAAACCTACAATAGTAAATGGGTATAGTGTTCCTTATTTTGCTCTGTTATTTGATAATTCCAAAAGAAAGCCAACTCCTCCTGTTGCCAGGTTGAGTTGCACTTGGTGAATCAAAGACAATCCAAGAACATAACAGGATAGTGAGACACAGGATAATAAGATATGATAACTTATGCCTTTTGATTTTTAAGGTTAAAATAAAACTTGAAATGTGTACCAATGGAACAAAAACTAATATCATGTACAACATCTCATTAGGAGTAACTTTTAAAAATGGATTCCATTATTATTATATTACTATTGTATATTGAAATAGAAATAAATGAAGAGCATTAGACTGTTAACTACCTAAGCTTGAGGTATATGCTGCTCATTGTATAGTCCTCAATGCCAACATGTACTGTCAACATCAAATGAGTGGGCATCTCAATACTCATTGCATCCTCTCTGTTGGTCTCGGCTTGAGAACAGTTCAGTTCAACACCATTATAAAATTATTAAGGAATCAAGATGGATACAGTATAGAAGAAGCCTGGATCTTAAGAATGATTCATGATTGCAGCAGATCCCTTGAGCCCTAGTTCATCAGAATGAAGTTCACTCTGTGACTTTCTGGAAGAATTACTGATGATATAAGACATTGTACTTGGAAAAATTAGAGTATTTTCAAATATATGAAGAAAAACTATTTCTGTGGGAATACTAACTTATAAACCATGCTAGAAAAGTAGAAAAATGGAAGGTATTATAACAGAAATTATACTCAAAAGAAATATCAAAAGTCTCCATGAGATCTATTCTTCCTTCAAAAGGAAAAACTCAGATAGCTGCTAAAAGAAATTAAAGTGCATAGTCCTACAATTATTAAAAAAGATAGATAGTAAAGACTCCACTACATACAGATAATAATAAATTCAGAAAATCTCTTTCCTCAACAGCAGAGCTTACATGCAGGAAGCACAAATACTTGAATAATCAAATTGGCTCAGATTAACTATTACCATTTAATAACCAGGTAGTAACATATCCTCAGACTCCGTAATTTGCGAGCTATAAATACTGCTCTCAAGCTACTTCTCTACCATACTCACCATTCTTTGATATCTGACTTAAAACACCACAAATGATTTAAAGTCCTCAACCAGGAGCCCAATTAATTATGTGAAATTAGGGATGTCTGTGAGCATGTGTGTGTGCTCACGTTTATGAAAAGATAATAAAGACCAGGCCTCTAACTACAGCTGAATTAGAGGATAACACAGTATCAGCCTTGTTTGTCAGTAAATTCCAGCAGCTTCTTGGCTTGGTACCCTGCCCCCAAATAAATTCCTCTGAAACCAGTGCTTTGTAACTGGCTGAACAGAAATACTCACTATGGTTTTCCAAATAGACATGACTGTTCAAATAGCCCCCAAATCTGTTTGGCCAATGATAAAGACTTCAACATCCAGGGAAAAATCTAGATCTATTTTTTTCTTTTCTTTGTTATGTCATTATTTTTGAACTGCTGTCAGACTCTACTTTGGTCTTGAGCATCCAAAATGCAGTAGTGTGGAATTTCCTCCATCTGTCTTAGAGGAAGTTGAAATGTATACTGTAAATTTACTGAGAGAAAACAACAGTTTTCTCAGGTGTATTACGGGAATTGTGGGGCTCTGCTTTTAAATCATGCAATTTCCTGAGTGGCAGCCTCTATTTTTTTTCCGGGTAGTAAAACAAGAGTGCAGTAATATCAGTAAGAAGAATGTGCATCTGTACTTCATAGCTCCATCCCTGTGAGAGCTGGAACACTGGCACAGCAGAACTGACTATGTTAATAAATCACTTCATTTTCTTCTTCTCAAATAAATGAGAATGTGAAATACCCCTGAATCAAGCAGGGACTTCATTAGGCTTATACATTTCTAGAAGAGCATGGGTAAAGTGGCCATGACATCTATGCCCCTAAACTTTTCTAAATTTCGAGGGGATATAGATACATAAGTGGCCACCTCCCATAGCCAGGCAGGACTTCCAGTGAAAGGAGGTGACATCAATCCACCCATGAAACCCTCAATTTGCCCTGCCTAAAAGATGTGCAGGGATAAAGACAAAGCAGAGACTTCTGGTTAGAACAGCCAACTGAGGACTGGCCTAACTTGAGACTCATCCCATGGAAGAAATCTGGCCCCTGACACTATTAATGATTCTCTGCTATGCTTGAAGACAGGAACCTATCATAACTGTCTACTGAGAAGATTCATCCAGCAGCTGATAGAAACAGATGCAGAGACCCACAGCCAAACATTATGCTAAGCTCAGGGAGTCCTATGGAAGAGTAGGGGATAGAAGAAAGCAAGGATGCAACTGGAATTTAATGTGAACTAAAAATTATGAAAAAGCAGAACAAAACAAACAAACAAACAATAAGAAGAAGGAACTACCTACATAGTTTAAAGAAGTGAAATGTGCCCAGGTTATTCAGCTGGTTGCATTAACAAGCAACTTCGGAAGATGAATCACTTTAGGATATGTGATGTCTGCTGATGCAGATATAAAACAAAATGCATAGAGTCATAAAACTTAATGACTGGGGTGCCACTGTCCCTTTACCAAGAAGAAATTGTCAATTTTTTAACTGTAACAAAGTTAACTTTCTAAGATAAATACATTATACTTGATATATTAACTGAAAAATTGTAGGTTAAAAATTAGTAAATATTAGTCTCATATCAGGATTTGGGAATTTATATTGTAATTTCATTTTATCAATGTGCTCTCCTCCATAGACACTCCCTCACTCATGAAACTTCCACTCTATTCCTTTATGTACCACACTCCCATTTGCAATACCACATATAATACAGGGTGAACATTTCTTCACAAGGTCTTTTGTAGGCCTCCAGGATGTTCTGTTGCCTCAAGGCAACTTCTTGTCAGCCTCATTTCTAAGTATAGACCTGTGTCTGTGTGGCAGAGGCTATTTGAAAGTGAGGCATGGACATTCAGTTGTTTAAGCACTGTCTTCTAAACTTGTAAGACAGAACATTCAAGATAAGAATCTACACAGTTAATGATTGTAAAAGTCGGACAAAATTCACATATCATTAAAAATAATGCTCTATTGCTATAATGTAGTATTATGACTCCTTACTGATTTCATGTTGCTTGTTTGATACCAAAACAATTAGTATACAGAAATGGTAAAAACCAAAGACAATCCAAGCTTAGCTTTACTCATATAAAAATCTGAAACCCAAAACATTACAAAATGAACTTTTTTATTAATATGTTTTGTTAGCATATATTTATTGTTGATATTTATAGAACACATGGTTTATTTGGGACATACAGCATCTATTGGAAAATTTAAGAACTTATTTCTGTTTTCTGAAGGGAAGCTAAAATGTTGACCATCATTAGCCCACACATAATTATAAGTCATTTCTGATTTTTTGAAAACTGCTGATTTTCACCCTAGGGAACAATCAATGTTTGAAATTCCATGCCAATATCTCCAAATCCAAATACTCTGGAATCTGAAATACCTCTAATTTCAAAAATTGAGATTGAGCCCTATCAAATGGCTCCATTCTACAATCTATCATTTCAGAGCATGAAGACAAGGCTTAGCACCTGAGAGGTTTGCAGGTGGAAAAGAAGAATCTCTAGGTCAGGCTGGCTAAGTGCATGGTTATGATTCCATGTAGAATATGTGTCCACGCTTGAGTGTGTAGCAAAAGTAACATAACAAGAAGTGTAAGCACATTGCCTGAATATTCAGTCTCTAATGTCAAATGGAAAAAATAGTGGAAAAAATTCTTTATTGATCTTAGAAGATTCCAAAAGGTAAATTTTAATGTTTTATTCTTTAGTTTTCAAACAAAAAAATAAGGAGAAGTAACCACCTAGTCCTAGAATAGGACTGTATTATGAATTTTGTAAGGCATGAAAACAATCTGAAGACTCTATTTTTAATTAATACATTTAATTAGGACAAGATACTACTTTTTCTCCTAAGAGATACCAGTATTTTTTTCAGTTAATGGCCAATTGCTTAGGTGTTCCCTATAGAGAAGAAAACTTGGGTGCTATTCTCTAATACACAAATAAAATGACAAACAGCATCACAGGATCAAAACATTTGTTTTGTGTCAAGTAGTATCTGAGAACTCTTTACTTAATGAAAATGTTACTTAATTAAAGTTTTCTATGACAGGAATCAAATAATGAAATAGAATTGAAAATCATGACTCTTCCCAACACAACTGAAAAATAACTACATTCTTTGGAATTATAGCAGGCATCCAATATTCTCTTAATAGAACACAGAAAGTTGTCAAATATATGCAAAACATTTAAAATAAGAGTACTAGATTTAGATTAGGTAAGTAGAACATGATTTATGCGAGGCAATATCTAGCATGGATTCTGGAAGCACAATAGACTGAAATCCAATTAGCTATAAAGTGCAAGGACATTTTCAATGCCATTTTTTTCTATAAATCGTATAAAGCTTGAAAGGTACTATATTCTGATCAATACAGGAAACTTGCTTCCAATATATTTTAAATACCTAAAATAAGTGTCAAGGATTTCACGGCTGTATTTTTTCTTTTCTTTTTGTCTATTTGTTGTTTACAAAATTCTGCAATTTCCAAATCACTGATGTGTTTCCTCTCAACACAATAAAGACTGTTTCAACTCTAAGCATACTTTTATAAGTCAATGCTACATCTTAAAAATCATTGGATATTGCAAATTCTGTCATTAGCTGCTGTTATTGCCCACCAATAATCCCTGAAACGTAGCCATTTACATAGTTGAAGCCATTAGTGATCCCAGTATACTTATGAATATTTATGTCCATTGTTTTCTGTTGTAAGAAAGTCCAATGTAGAGACTAAAAAAATAGAATTTAGAATTCAATTTATTTACTCATTAATGCTGCAACTTTGACAAGTTTAATTTTTCTGAGCATCTTCTAAATGGAAATAAGTGTCCCAGTCTCACAGCTATTTTCTTGAGAAGGTGAAATGGTTCTGGATAATATATATGCCAAACTCTGAATTACAAGGGCCCTCTTTTTCTTTTTTTCTTTTTTTTTTTTTTTTGAGACAGGGTTTCTCTGTGTAGCCCTGGCTGTCTTGGATCTCACTCTGTAGATCAGGCTGGCCTCAAACTCAGAAATCTGCCTGCCTCTGCCTCTCAAGTGCTGGGATTAAAGGTGTGTGCCACCACCGCCTGGCAAGGGCCCTCAAGAAATGACGATGAGAAGAAATCCTCCAATTTACGTTAAAACTCTTTATAATAAACCAAAGAAATTAACAAATCTTAAAGGATCAAGAATTCCCAAAGAATATCCTTAACATTATTGTTTATGATGGCAAGTTTTCTGAATTATATATTTAGAACCTAATAAAATATTACTATTATTACAAAATATGGAGCATATCTTTAAAAACTCATGTACAGTAAAACCCATTATTTTGTGTGGTGAACACATGTTAAAAAAACTGACAGAAATTTTAGGAGAAACTTTTATGTGAAGGTTTCCCAATTTCAATTACATTTATCAGTTTATACAAGCATTTCCTTCATTTAGAAGGTAAAATAATTCCTCAGGTATTTTCTAGAATTATACTATGAAATTATCACTTAGAATTTTCCACATGTTTTTATTATTGTCTTTCTGTTTAAACTTTTGTCTTAAAAAATTCAATTGTCATTGCAACAATGGGTCTTCTAAGTGATAACTAGGATAAAAGTCTACAATTAAATAAAATTACTGCCAAATATATTTGAAAAGGAACACAGAATTTCTGTCATTCTATAAAGAGGGAATGTTTTCAAGATAATGAGCAAGTGCAATAAACCTAAAATGACTACCATATAAAATGTCACACCGTGATTTCCTTATTTTATAGATTCACACATGCATGTTGTATGTTTGAGAATATGCTAATTATCAACTAAAGATAAAAATGTTACAATTAAAATAATACCTCTTTTTAAAGCATTTTCATATCTGCTTATTTTTTTTTTACTTATTTGTTATGGTTCCCAATATATATTTATTTGCACAGTTAGAAATATCTGTAATTCTAGCATTTGGCATGGTTAGCTAGAAGAGTTTATCTAAAGTTTAGATGATTCTAGGCTAAGAGCTGGATTCCAGATTATTATTACCTTCTTTTGGTTTGTTATAAAAACTGATTTGCATAGTTTAAGACATGACAATATTTAAAGCAGAGAAATTACTGTATAGGCTGATTCACAAAGTTACCAATATTCACCTTGCATATAAAAGCCATGACCACATAATTTCAGGTACTCAACCTGCACATAATTTTGATACAATATCCATTCTAGTAGTGCACTTCTCAAGTATAGTATGATGCGTACATTTCAGTATCCTTATGCAAAAGCAGTTTAAAAAAAGAACTTATTAAGCCAGATGGAGAGATGGCTTAGTGATTAAAAGCACTGACTGCTCTACTAGATACCTGAGTTCAATTCCCAGGAACCACATGGTAGCTTACAACCACCTGTAATGGGATCTGATACCTTCTTCTGGTGTGTCTAAGGAGAGCAACAGTGTACTCACATCCACAAAATAAACAAATAAATCTTTAAAAAAACCTTACTAACCACTCTACTAATAAAATCTTCAAGGGATGTCTTCTTTTACAAAATAAATTGTTTCTATAGTTGAGGTTTAGATACTGTTATAATGTAGATAGAAATAAAGAATATAGTGAAATAATTTGGCACATATATCATAGCACTTGTAAAACTTCTGTGTGTGTTATGTGTGTTTAGGAGTATAGGCGCGTGCTTGCCACAGTATCTTCATTAAAGATCAGAGGTCATATTTCAAAAGTGTGTTTTTCTTATTTCTGCACCTATGTACTCTAGGATGCCTTATAGGGAATTCCCCGGGCTCCATTTTCCATCTCTGTATACGGAGGTACATTGCAGGTGCATGCCCCTGGTTCCAGCTTTTTTGTGGATCCTAGAGATTTATTTCAGTTCTTCAGGTTTGCACAAGTGAGCACATTTTACTGACTAAGCTATCTCCACAGCTCTTACCTCACTGTTGGGAAAACAGCTAATCTACAGGGATGTTTCTGGATAATATTATGTGAAGTGAAATCATCTAGACCCAGAGTGAGCACTTCTGTATCGCTTTACTTGTACAGAAAGTATTCAATGCAGAAATTCATATTCATACAAACTACCTAGAATTTTAGAAAAATAAGTTACAGATACCAATTATGTATGATTATTAACTTTAAGATAACATAACTACAGCTTTAAAAACTGTTTTTTTATTTAAATATTTCAGCAAATTACTTAATACTTGAGAAATGCTTTGAACTCTTCTGAATTTTCCTTCTCTTATTAAGGAACAGCAAAGATTTGAAAAACAAACAAACAAACAAACTTGTGGTTTAAGAAAGTGATTAAAAGCACTTGTTGCTCTTCAGAGGAACCAGATGAAGTTCTTAGAACTCACATGTGGCTTACAATAATCAGTAACTCCAGTTTCAAGGGATCCAACACCCTCTACTGATCTCTAGGTATGAGACACTACGCAGTTCACATACATGTATGTAATCCAAATACTCAATCACATAAAGTAATAAAATAAAGTAAATAAATCTAGGAAAATATTTTAAAAACTTTATTTCTTTTAGAAGATTCTTCATTGTTTAAAGAGATAATGTAGTATGAGGAACAGACTCCTGGATTTATACTTTGATATAACAGTAAAGATAATGAGCAATTGCCAGTCCTAAACATAAGTATATTGAAGAATAGATACCTATTAATGCTTCTATAGGAAAGGTGTTACAACCTGGTCTCATTTCTTCCCATATTTTATTGTGAAACACATATGCATCTATGATGATAAGGAGGAGCCATATGCTTAAACTTTCAAGTGGTAGCTCTAGGAAGGATATGGACACAGAACAAATTTCTTAATTCTCCATCAGCTCCATCCTACCCTGGGTATCTGAATCAGGGGTCATGTCTAGGTAAGCGTTCTTTCTGGAACGTTTACATTCAACCTGTGACTCAATCAGTGATAGGACTAGAAAGAGTTCTAATGCCTTCTGGGTATCTAAAATAACCAGAGAGCTGCCTTGGTCATTTACAAAACACTGCAATTTAGTGGCTTGAGAGAAATGACTAAACTCTGCTTATGTCATCATGAATATACATCACTGTATTTTCAAATATTAAGCTAAACCATGTAATAAACAGTGTTTTCACCATTGTGTATTGAATCCTGAGGTCTCCTGCACTCTAAGCAAGCATTCTACACTACACTCTATCCCAACCCTTTTTATTCTGACAGAGAACATAATGAATTTGAATTTCTGCCCTTGAACTCACCCTGTAGTCAATACAGATCATGAGCATGTGATCAGACTTCAGAGTAGCTGGGATGACAGGCCTATGCCAACAGGCTTGGCATGAAATTATTTTTTAAGTTCACTAATACTCAACGGTTGACAAGCTAAGATGCCCTGGCATAAGAAGTAAAGATAAATCTAGTTAAATTCTTCTAATTGCTGCCTCTGACACTGTTCCTGTGATGATGTGGCTGAGAATAAGAATGTATTCAGTGTCTCCTCATTGGCAACCTAGGGGAAGCCGGGATCTCCAGTTTCAGGTTTTATATGGAATTTCAGCTCAGATCTCAGAGTCCACAAACATTGCTGTCACTGATAAAGCTTGCTGTTGGGCACAGATTCCTATAGTCTGCTGATAGTATCTATGCTTTTATTTTCAGAAAAATTACCATAATGTCACCTCTGCTTTCCAGGGATGTTTGATAAATTAAAGCAACTCTGCCTTAATCTCTGTAAGATGGCCTTTCTTCTTTTCTATCCTCTACCCGAGGATAGACTTGTTCCCTGGAGTAGTTTGCCAAATGGTACCCTGGTGTCCTGGAAGAGTTCAGGCAGCTTGTACATTTGCATAATTTACAACCAAAGAGTAGCTGAGGGACTGGGAGAATCTGGTTCAGTAGGTCATTTAGAAATTCATTAAAATTTATTCATTCTTCATGAAGTATCAATTTTTTTTTTAGAATCTGAAAAACATAAAAAATCATTTTTCTAAAGATAACCCAGGAATTAGCATAAAACTGATATGCTTAACTGCAACTGTAAACTCGCATACCATTCCAGTGTTTTGGGATAATTTTTTTCCTTAAGTACCAAAACTTATTCATATATTCACATTAGGCACTTAATTTAACAGACCATAGGTTGCTATAGAAACCATGTGGAATGCCTAGTACTTAGTGAGGAAATGAACACTTGTAATTATCATCAAATGTATGATATTCCTGCCTCTGTACTCTACACTTTTTAATGTACAATCTGCTTAATAAGCAGCAAGTTGTTCACCCAATGTTCAGAAAGTGAAAAGGCCCTAAAAATAGAGAATGAATCTCTCATATGTGCATCTGAAAATTTTACTGACATAATGCAGTAGCAGTTGTGTTCTTCTTCCATCCAAACAAGAATAGACAATTCATTTGATCCTAAATCCTTAAGTATAAGTAATTCAGATCATCAAAAAACACCACAAGAAAGAAATTATCTCCTTTCTCCCATAGTTCTTTAAACTATTTCACATAATCAGTCAAAAAAACAACAAAAACAAAAACAAACAAACAAAAACAACTCCCAGCTAATAGGATATTTCTGTAAGCAAGATAATGTGGAAAACTGGAGGTCTGGTCTGAAGGCACATGATTGATTTGATTCCAGTGCCAGCTCTATTGGGTTCCATAAAGAATTACAAAAATGCTTGCTATTGGGAGCACAGAAGGTACCAGATTAAATTTAGCACAGGAAACGGAAACAAACAGTTTTGAGCTGATATCTTTGAGGGAAGTTACAACTTCTGGCTGGCTACAGTGCACAGAGCTGCCAGAAGTAATCATGTGCTAATCTGTAGACATGGTGTATTCCTGAACACCACATGAGAGATGGATGGATCAGGAGCTTCCTCACCATGAAGCAGAAGAATCTGAAAATGAGGGGCATGCTGTTCACTCCTGCCTACTGTTTTGTACAGAGACTCTAGCTGCCACTCCTACTTACATTCTTGTCAGTTGCTTCTTAGAGTTTGTCATGGACAGAGCCTGATCATTATAGTCACACCTTGCCTCTACACAACTACATGCTAAGTCTATAGAACCTCCTTCACAAGCTATATCTGTAACCCCAGTGTCTATGAATTGGTCCCAGTGTCAACTTCCTTGCAAATGCCTTAGTTAGGCCATGACAGGGATTCTGATGGAGACCAGTGTCATAGCCTTGTGTGTAACACAGTGGAGTGGGCTCTCACTCCAGCTTCTTCTCAAACCTGCTGTTTCTAACACTTTAGGCACTGTTCTCTGTTCTATATTTTTTCAAAGGACACATACTGAATAGAATGCTATTATAAACAGAGGGGAGAGATTTCAACTCAAGTATCAAAGTTAATGTGACAGCTTAAGGATATAGAGTATATTGTGAAATAATGCTGTATGTTGTCACTTAGACACTAATCCTGATATTGTTGGTTGATAATACATCGCATACTGAACTTTGTAGAATTTACTCAAGGAAAAATTAAAGTTAACAACAGTTATGTTTCACTGAAACAGTCCAAAGCAAAAAGAACCAGAGAAATAGGAGCTGTTTCACACATAAGTTTATAAGCACAATTTTGGACTCAAATAACAATGAACATTAAAAAATGGGCACAGGATCAACATCTATGAATATCTTAATGCTGTCAAGTCAGCTTCAAAGTGCCAAACTAAAGGCCACTTATCATACGGAGACCTCAAAAGCCACATCGTTTTATGCTTGGTTTGATTTGTACAGCATGCTCAGAATTTCTATCTCACTTCATTTAGCACACAAAACTTATAAATAGGCATTAATCAAGTTACAAATGTTTATTGAATACTTATGTCCAAGCCAGCTGGAATCTTGTTACTACACTTCAAAGAAAGACAATATTTATGGGCTCATTTTTTATAACTTTATTCTTTTTGTGAGAAAAAAAGGCTTATAAAAATTATAACTAATAGCATCTGGTAACTTTTAGATAATTTTAACACTTTTTAAAATATGTGACAATTTTTTTTTCAAACTAGTATACAATTACATTCATATAATACACATATTCAATTTAGTATCTTCAATATTTGAAGGTGACACTAAGAAACATATTCTAGAAGAGGCCCCAAATCAATTTAGATATTTAATTATGAAAAAATTTTCAAAGGAAAATAAAAACACCAAATGAATAAAAATAGGATAATACAAGTAATAATTTGAAAATTGACCTAGTGTATTAGTAATTATGCTTCTCATAGATAACAAATATAAAGCATGTTGTTATGCAAGAATAATCTAATTTATATGTTAACATATATAAGTTTTGTACACATTTCATATTCAAGTACACATTTTTGGTTTGTTTAGTTTGTGGATTACTCAAGCTTCTTGCTTCTGTAGCTTCCTACTTTTATTCAAGTATCTGCATATCTATTCTTACTAGCAATGGTATTAATAGATAATAAAATTATTAATGCAATAAAAATTCATTATATATAAAACGTTGCTCAGAGCATTTTTCATATATGAAGCCATTACATCCCCCTCAATGTCCATTCCATCTAAAGCAGGTAATAGTATGAGTTCTTACTTATAGTTAGGAGAATTGAGGATAATTAAGTTTCTTTAAATGGAAGATCATTAGTGGCACTGTCAGTATATAACCCTGGCAGTATGCTTCTAGGAATCATGATCTTAACTATTATTTATGCTTCACAGCTCTACTAAATATTACTTATACACAGTTTGAAATCTCATAATGTGTGATCACTACTGATAATACAAAAATGTAGAGAAAAATCAAATTCTAAAATAATCTACAATATAAAGTACACTACTAAAATGTTCTGAACTAGAGAAGACTGCCTAGTATTATATTAACGTAGGTGAAAGGTCTTGAGGTGGTTGACAGTGATATTAAATAAGGTATTTTTACTAAGGGATAAAATGTTACTTTCTCAAACAGGTATCACATAAAGTGTTAGTAATGAATAAACCTGGAGTTATCATTGATTCTCTTGCCCAACCCACTTTCCATGCATCCTCCTACATTTAAACTCTACCTTCATCACTACTCTTACTGAACTAACACAGCTTGGTCAGCTCCAAAGTCCTCATTCATAGACTATAGTACTAGACTCCAGCTTCCCTTCTGTCTGAATCACAGGGACATTTCTGTTTGTTTGGCTTTTGTTTTTTGGTTTTTGGTTTTGTTTTTTCCTACACATAAAGCACAGAGTTCTGTGCTTGACACTTTCATCAGACCACATGCTTATACTCAGGATCTTCTAGTAGCTTCTGAAGTAACTCCCTGTATCATGGTTCTCTAACTTCCAGAATTTCCCCCACATTTGGTATTTGGACTACCTCCTATCCAACCTCATTCCCTGCAGGCCTCCCTTTGATCTCTGGTCCTCTACTATTCTTCAAATGGAAAATGCACATAGAGTTTTCTATTCACTCTATCCAAAATGTTCCATCTAAACTCATACTCTTTAATTCCCAACCTCACACTCTGGTTTTTAGTGTCCCCATACTACCTGGTTTATTTTCAGTCCTATTAATAGGTAATTTCCTTTAAGACATTACTGAATGCTTCATTCTTACAGCAGAATGTTCAATGCATCAAAGATGTGCAAAGAACTTGTGTTGAAAGAATGTGTGAATTTTAACACCAATCTTTTCCTATATTCATTTTACTACTGAAGAATGTGTATGTGAAGTCATCTCCTTAGGATCTTTCCTTGAAGGGATCTATTCAAAACTCCTATCTTGTGCCTTTTTTCTTTTTTGAGGAGATGTTTATATTTATGATTCTTCCCTAGAGGTATTGCCAACTATTGAAAAGTCAGAATGCTTGTCTGCATGATACTATTAAGAATTACCTTCCTGATTCTTTTTAATGAGCGAAGCAAGGAACATCCTTGTGTTAGAATATTTTCTAAGACAAGAATGGCATATTCATAGAGATGCATTCAGACAGCATGTTAGTCTCCCATGGTTATATATAGGAGCAAAGCAGTTTGTCCAGCATTCCTTAACCCCGACAGTGCTGCCTCTCTGATAACACTCCATCAGACTCCCACAGACCTTAGCATATCATGTGCACAAAGGCTTCACCAGTACTCTCAGGATGTGTAGATCTCTTACAATACAGGGAACTTTACTAACTCCCATCCGTGCAATATTAGAGACATCCTCTGGGCATTGTAAAAACTGAAAATGACTGCAAACATTGCAACACCCCAACTTATGACTTCCTGACAGACCAATGCCCCTGAGGTTTGCTCTTGTTCTGTAACAGTCTCTCTCTACTCTGACAGAATCGTGTTTCCTTCTAGCCAAGTGCATGTATTGTTGTCAGATTAATCTCCCATCAAGATGCTCCTGCGATTCTTCCCTGCCTAATGGGGAGTGGGACCAAGATCTTACTTTTAAGTTTATTTTCGTTATTTTCACCTTAAAAGAATTTAGCAGAAGAATAAATCTGTCTTCAGTAGCAGGAAAACACCATACTGTTGTTTGAAAAACACATATTCATGAACACACAAATGTGTTCCAGCCTTGAAAGCCATCCTGCATCCAGACATCCAAGGCAGACGCTATAATGAATCACTCACTTGCCCTGATGTATGCTCAGTTGCTCTTCTCTAAGCATGGTTTGGTACCCATCAATTTCTAATAAGATGCTGCCGAACATAAAACTGTATTACAAATGTTACTGATTGAAAATGTCTGCGCAATATATTCCATATTCTCTGGGTTTGTACAAACATTTGCTTCATGTACCAATCTATATGGTAATAGAATTAACACCCCCCGTCTGGTTTCAGCAGTGTTTACAGTACAATATAACTTTTACATATCTGTGTGCATATATATGCATAGGTATTCCATCCTATTTCATCCAAATCTCTATACCATAATCAATTAGTAAATATGACACAACTACTATGATCCACATAACATAAAAAAACAGAAGCTGAAGCACAAAAACTAATATTCCTTAATTTAAAAAATTAAGAACAATGAAATGATTAAGAACAATTACAACTAGCTTTAGACATATTTTCTTAGTACATAACACAATTAAAAATTCATATGGATGAATGTCATGAAGAATATAATGGACCTTTATCAACGTGATGGGGGTGAGAAACACCAAGGCTTTGGATCGCTGTGGTCCCCTGCCTCCTCCATTCAAGTCAAATCATGAAATAATAATAATTGCTGGGGTGAGTACTATGCCAAAAAAGGGGAGAGCTGGAGTGTCTTATGAGAGAACCATAAACCTTGAATTTGAATGTGTCTACCCCTCCCTTCTGTATTCACTCAAATCTTTATGTTCGTTGAGCCCTAGGATATATGATGATAAAAATTCTGGGCAGTGAAATGAATTATGTGTGTGTCTCAGGGAGGGTCGACTTTCTGTGCTGGAGCTGCTTCATATCACACAACGTAGGAAATAAATCTTTCTGGTTAACAGCTAGAGTTGCCTGAATATAATGTTAGCATCTGGCTTCTCTCTAAGGACCTAAACAGAGGAAGTGCCAGCTTCCACCAAGTGGCTACAGCAGTTCATTCCTCACATCTGCTGAGTGGTTGGGGGTGGGGTTCTGAGTAGAAGGGTATTGCTAACACATGTGTCAATGTCTACAACCATAGCAACAATAGTCAAAACTGGGAGGAGGAATAGAATACTACTCATCTCCTAGGCTTTTGTACAAACTGACCCAGAAAATATAAAATATAATCTTATAAATAATAGACTTGTAAGAACCAGTAATTATCTAATTTCAGATACATATCACAGGATGACAGCTTCAGAATGCACTTTCAAACCATCAAACTACATCCTTCTTAAGTAATACCTCATTTTACCAATAAGAATCTGTCCCACTTGCTTATTTTACACATAGTCAGTTTCTCTGGGTCTCAAGCTACTAGTGCTCATCCTACATCTGTCTCAAAACACTAACAACAGACCATCTGTGGTTTTCAGCTTTCAGTCCTCAATACTCTGTGACTCGGTCATAATTGTGGAATGTCCAATACCTCATTCAATTCTTCTTTTATTAAATTATTTTATTTATGTATATTGCAGATGTTGTTCTCCCATCCCTCAGTTCTTCACCCCATCCACCTGTCCCTTTGCCTCTGAGAGGGTGCTCCTCAAACTACCCACACACATGCACACCCTCAACTACCCACTAACCCCCACCTTACTCCTCCCAGCACTCCCCTTCCCTGGTTCCTCAAGTTTTTACAGGATTAGGTATATCCTCTCCCACCAAGGCAAGACAAGGCAGTCCTCGGCTATATATGTGCCTGGGGTCATGGACCAGCTTGTGTACTCTCTTTGGTTGGTGGCTCAGTCTCTGAGAACTCCCAGGGATCTGGGGTAGTTGACATTGTTGTTCTTCCTATGGGGCTCAGCTCCTCAGTCCTTCTCCTAACTCTTCTATAGGGATCTCCTATAGGGATCTCATTGGTTGTCTATAAGTATCTGCATCTGTCTCAGTCAGCTTCTGGTAGAGCCTCTCAAAGGACAGCCATCCAGGCTCCTATGTATAAGCACAACATGGCATCAGTAATAGTGTCCAGGTTTAGTGCTTGTTCATGGGATAGATATTAATTTGGGCCAGTCACTGGATAGCCTTTCCTTTGGTATTTACTCCATTTTTGAATTGCAGAAATGGCAATAAACAAACAAACAAACAAACAAATAATAAATAATAAAGGTTCCTTTCACTGTTTTTCAAAATCAGTTATCTTGCTCTCTGTCTTCTTAGAAGCTCAAGAAAACAAATGATGAAGTGGCTGAAAAGATGGCTTAGCAGCAAAGGCTGTATTCTGCTCTAGCAGAGGAATTACGTTCAGTTCTTAGCACCCAGGTTGGGTGGCTCACAAGTGTCTGTAACCTCAGCTTCTGTTATCTGATGCACTCTGGGAGCCTCCAAGGATACGTGCTCCTGTGTGCACATGCCCACATTCAAACACATGCAGACATGGATGATTAAAAAGAAAATAAGTGTTTTAAAAATGGCTGATCAAAATTAGAAATGCTAATTTGAAGATAGACCAGAGGCAGGACTGTGTTTTTCTATGTGTAGAGTCCACTGGGGTATTTTTAGTTTACTTTACACCGTAATTAATAAAAGTCTCTGTATTGGGGTAGAGACATAGTATTTAGAAGCAAAGGCTGTTCTGGCCGAGTACCTGGGTTCAGATCATGGAACACACATGGCAGCTCACAAACACATTTAACTGCAGTTTCAGGTGATAAAGTGCACTCTTTTGTCCTCTATAGACAAATATAATATATTATATTACATATTATATATATTGTATATATATATACATATATATACAATACAAGCATAATATTCATGTATGTAAATATAGAAATAAATAAATATTTTTAAATTACTTATTGAATAATGATAATATGTAAAATAATGTGTGATAAGAAATTACCATATTCAATAATCTTAGCAAAGTCTCATTTGAAAATGATAAAGTTGAGGCTCAAAGAGATGAATGAATTTTCCAAAATGTAATTGCTCCCTAATGAGTGGCAACCTTTGGAAATTTTTGGAACAAGCTAAACCACAACTGAGGGATTGCCACAAGTTCAGCTTCCAAAATTTAGACCTTTTTTGAGAGAGGGGGGTTCTAAAATTAAAATGGGTAACTTAAATTTTACAGTGAAGAAAATTAGCTCACATGCACTTTGAACAATGAAGTGCAGAATAAAACAACTTTTGTTCAGCGTGTCCTTGAATATTTGAAAACATCCAAACTATTTTTGCATATAAATAAAAATTTATTAAAAAACTCTAGTGTTGCAAAACTACAAATATTTTATGAAATTAATCTGTCAGTGTTATATTTTATGTCAGTCATAGAAACATTTCTTTCCCAAATCAAATGCAGAGATCTGTCCTAGAATGTACTTGGTTATTATAAAATATAATGGTCAGATTGCCCTTCCAAGCTTTTCATAAAAAGGCATTTATATTTAATCTACTTAAAAAAAATGACTATCTCAAAACAAAAAACTTTAGAAAAGCATACTCCACCTCCAAAAGGAGGGACCTCAGAAAGAACGTCAAGGGCTGGGGAGCCATGTTTGGGTTTTGGGTGGTAGATTAGCATGCAATAAGACATGAGACAAACATGGTGGGATGCAAAGTGGTAAGGGTGGGCAACGGGGACTTCTTGACTTTCAGGGGTTGGAGGCATTGTGAGGGACTGGGCTGAAGAAAGGGAGGGAATGTGACATGGGTTGACTCTAAAGCAGTGGGGACGCATGGCCTTTGGTTTCTCTTTTGGTTTAGGGGGAGGTCTGTGGGGACCTGTGGGGTAAGAAACTATTCTCCCTAATGACAGATGTCTTGCTAGTAAGGTGTGAAGATGCAAGGCAAGAAAATAGGAGAATGTATGTGTGTGTGTGTGTGTGTGTGTGTGTGTGTGTGTGAGAGAGAGAGAGAGAGAGAGAGAGAGAGAGAGAGAGAGAGAGAGAGAGAGAGAGAGAGAGAGAGAGAGAGAGAAAGAGAGGGAAGGAGAGAGAAAGAGAGGGAGGGAGGGATGGAGGGAGGGAGAGACAGAGAGACAGAGTTTTCTTACTTTAACCTTCCATTTTCCAAATTGTAAAAAAATAGAATCTGTCCATTCTAATTCATTTAGAGAGTGGCATGCCTCCCCGTGCTCCTCTTCAAAAGGAGAAAGACATGAAAAAATGTATTTTAAGAAAGCAATTCACATCCAGACAGTTCTACTCACTCACCCTCCTTCCCCAAGTCCCCTGTGATAGTAAATAGAATTTCTTCAGCAGTCCAGGAGCAATTAATGCCATACATCATGTGTGTCCCCAACTGAGCATGCATATACATACACACACACACACACACACACTCTCATACACACACTCACACACACACTCACACTCACACACACACATACTCTCTCTCTCTCTCTCTCTCTCTCTCTCTCTCTCTCTCTCTCTCTCTCTCACACACACACACACACACACACACACACACACTGAACAGCTTCCATGCAGTGCCTGGTTTGAAGGCTAAACAGACCTGCAGATAAAGCTCAAAGAGAAGAATCCATGCTGAGATTCACAGAAACATTTCCAGTGCATTTTCTTTGTGTTACCAAAGTAAGAATTTTCAGTGTTAGGGAAAAACAAAATGCACATGGTCTGGTCAGAGTAGGACAGCAGAACTGGAAGTCTGATTTTTGGACCTGTCTGAGGCAGATATAGCCTTGATTAGTAGAACCTTATGGGAATCTAAAATATGTTATCGGGTGGATACGAATTCTTTTTTTTTTTTTTTTTTTTTT
>NW_022196910.1:37283233-37293206 GCF_008632895.1 Mastomys coucha
AACTCAGAAATCTGCCTGCCTCTGCCTCCCAAGTGCTGGGATTAAAGGTATGAGCCACCACTGCCCAGATATGAATTCCTTTTGAGTACTTCATGAAGTATTTTTGACTTATGATGGTGTGAATAAATATGAGCTGTGATGAGGACAGAGCTGTGTAATCTGAGAAATGACAAGCATCATGTCTCATGCTCATGTGAGCAAACCTTTTCATAGTATGTAAAAACAAAATAAAATAGTGTTATGAAGGTCAGCAATAGCAGCATGTTAATCATTTGGTTATACTCACTGGGTTTATAAGAACATATTTTTCCAGTGACAGTGCCAACAACATATTAATTTTGTAAGCAAATGTCCCAAGACAATTGTTACTCTTCTTACTGCCCATAGCTCTAGTCTCAGTTACATAATACAGAGCCTATCCAGACAATGGATGGAGAGGAAATGTACTATAGGAGATTCATCCAGATCACTGACAGTTTATTTAGATGATGACATCTTTCCTTGTTTTATTTCTATGGAGGACTAATGGTATGAGTTCACTACTCTGTCTCACTCCCTTTGTTGTTCTTTCTCTTTTGGTGCATCATAACACAGGTTGTAAAATGATGGCAAAGATAATGCTCAGGAACTCTACCATCTTTATGGAGGTAGACATCTCTTCAAGCTGAAATATAATATTATGAGACATTGTGTGTGTGTGTGTGTGTGTGTGTGTGTGTGTGTGTGTATGTTAAAACACAATGTTCCAATTTTAGAAGTATATTGAATGCCATGGTATATTATAACACTAATTTTATAAATGTTTAATGTCTAATTTATTTCAGACTTATATGGCTGACAGTAGCATCCATTAATATAATGTCTAATACTGGGTTATAATACTGAATGAAGATGAAAAAACACATACTGTATTTCTTATAGATGACCATGTGCAAAGTATTTAATACATATCTTGTACATTTACAGTGCTTGTCAATAGGAAGCTTAAAATCATTCTAGTGACAGACCTTGTTAGTTAACTGTGGCTCAAGGAATATATTCTTCGAAGTCAGTGTCTTAGAAGATAAATGTTATTTCATAATGTCTGTGGATGATAAATTTTGTAGCCTCTCAGAGTCTTCAAGAGAACATAGTCAAGGTAACAAATGAAACCATGTTCCTCTGTAATAGCCAATACCAATGGAAGATTTGCCTGTTGAAAATATTTTCATATTCAAAATGAGACAGGAAGCCTCAGTTCTTTAACATATGGGCTTTTCCAAAGAGTTGATTTAGATAATCTCACAAAAACAGCAGTCAGTTTTATTCTAGCCTGTTCAAATCTGAATAGCAGGGACCTTGGAGTTTATCAATGACCAAAATTCAGAAATGTTTAAAATTCAATAATTCATCAAATTAAAGACTTGTACAATCTATCCTTGAAAATCAGCATCCATTTTCCTAAGTGCTTCTAAGAGGTGTAGAACTCAGACTGAAAGTGAAGCATGTCAAACAAAGTCACAGAAGAGACTGCAAAAAAGCTCATAGGTCCATGATTATGTAGTTTCTTACAACAGTTTCTTCTCTGTTACATGTAACAAGTTAAAAACAAGCAATAGCTGTACACACTGAGCGGTAGATTAAGATTATATAATGTTGATAAGAAGCTGAGCTTTATTCCACAGCCTCAATCTACCTAGGCAGCTACTTGTCCTTGAAAAAGGTGTCTAGCCACTTGGTTCATGCTTCAGTACTAAACTCCATATACAAACAGGAAGATCTAGTGAAGGACAAATTGGTTAACCAGTTAACTTAGGCAAGTAACTCAACACTGCTGAATCCAACTCAACCACCCGTAAACCTGCTTTAACTGCTCCACTGGCTTTCTGTGGGTCACAGAATACTCTACAAAGTGATAATACCACAGCACGTAGATTTTAGAAAGGAGCAAGATTTGACTTTGAAGACAGTGCTTCAAATCAACAGGACAGCTGGAATTCATCAGGTCCTGCTTATCACTGATTACGTTTCTATTCCAATATAAATAAAAATACTTAATACGAAAACAGAAGGCAAGCAGAACCCCATTAGATACAAATTCTACTTTAACATAGTTTGCAAGGAAAGAAATCTGTGCTTTTCTACTTCTGTGACCAGAATATTCCAAAATTAGACAGAACTACCATTGAGGGATAACTAAATTGTCCATTAAAAACTCATTAAGATGATATATAGTGAATACTTTATAGATTTTTCTAATAGAATGAACTTTCATAAATTATAAATCCTAAGAAATACATATTAGCTCCAACTGACTGCATATTTAAGTAGTTCAAGAAAACAATGTCTGATTGCTTTTGCATCTTGTGTTATATTTCCAAAGGATATAGTTGTTTTTCCTATGGGGTTGCAAACCTCGTCAGCTCCTTCAGTCCTTTCTCTAGCTCCTCCATTGGGGACCCCGTACTCAGTCCAATGGTTGGCTGGGAGCATCCACCTCTGTATTTGTCAGACTATAGCAGAGCCTCTCAGGAAACAGCTATATAGATAATATTTATACTGAATTCCCTTCTGTTTGTTTGTCACTAAGCTATCATTTGGCTGCCTTAGCTCTACAGGGTTCATCTTACAGCTCATTCTTCCCAGAAAGGCTCCAAATGTTTCTACCACCTCTCCACTCAGGATTTGAGGCTGCTAAACACATCACTGGTGCTGATGATGCTGATGAAGATGCTCATGTGGAAGACAGTTCATGTTCCATAGCATTGTGGTAAGTGCTTTGCCTCTGTGCTAATCCCTAACCCTACAAGTGTGTGTGTGTGTGAACGTGTGTGTGTGAAAGTGTGTTATCTCCACTGTTTTACTCTACAAGATGAGAGGGAAGTACTCATGGTACTACTCATGATCTCATGCATGCAAAAAGCAAAGAACCACTCCTACAAATTGGGCAGTTTCGCTGCAGTGTGTAGTGTAGAGTCTTGCCTCATTTGCTTTACATACTCATTGCATAGGAAAGCCCCTGGCTAACATTGTCCCAATCCCAAACTTCAAAAGTGTATGATAAATGAGTTGAAATGATGCATTATAATAATAACTGCTTAAAATAGAAATAAAATGGATTCTCTTACTCTTATAAGTGAAGGAAAAATAGGCCATATGCTGCTAGATGACATTTGCCCAGCCTAAAAATATCAACTGTGCAACAAGCAGGCTAGACATAAATATATTTCTACTTACATTTTAACACACTTATTAAAACTTTGAGAATCTGCACTAATCCCCCTCCAAGTGCTATAACATTTCATAGATTTTTAAATTCCATTTTTACTTATTGTTTTGTGATATAGCATATGGGGGTACACATGACATAGTTTACATACGCAAATACAATTGCAGATGCCAGCTCTTTTTTCAAAATGCAGATCCCATAGATCAAACAAACCAGGCTGAGCCATCTCATGGACCAAATATTTTGTGAAAGTATAAAACATTGTCTAATGAGTAGAAAGATAGAAAAACACTACCTTAGGAAGGACAAAACCTGACATCCAAGACCACAGAATCTCAGAAGAAAAAAAAAAAGGTTAGTGTGGAAAAGAATTAGTAAGCATATCTACCCTCTTCTAGCCCCAGACTGTACATGTGGAAATAACCTAGCATCCCTGAGCATCTCCCCCAGAAAGAAATGGTTTCTTAGCAAAGAAGAGAGACCCACGATCATATAAATATCCAAAGCCAATATTCCCACATGTACACAATTAATGTTATGGAGATAATACCATATGGAAATATCTAAATTTGTATCAATTTGAAAAACAGCTATCAGGTAAATAGTAAGTAAACAAATACTTTGTTTGGGAGAGTCCCTAATGAAAAAAGACCACTTCATAATGGAACAATAGGCTCTCAGGAAACTATGCTATGAAAAGGTAGTGTGGGATTTATCACTTACAATCTTCACATCAAGCTGCTATGTGCAGTCTTACCCATGAACACTAGAAACAATGTCGACTTGCGTCTCACAGGAGTACTTGCTTGAAGGAACCTAACTGCCTCGAATAAGAAGAATGTCTCTCTGATTTCTTCTATAAAACAAACCTCTCAAATGGCAAAGGGGAATAATGGGAGCAAGCACATACCTGGAGGACAGGGGCACATGTGTCTTTGAAATATGAATTTAATTTAAAAGACTATTTATCCCTCTCTGTCACTAAGCACTGCTGCTAAATCGTTTCTAAGACCACTTTGCTGCAATGTCCCAAACGTGCATCATGTATGCACCCATATGACCAGCTTTGCTTTCACAGGAGAAAGACTGGATAGAGAAAGTTATTGGGCTCTTTTATAAAAGACGGAGACAACAAATTACAATACCAAATGAGTCATAAATACATAAAATTCACTGGTGATACTGTTCAGAATTCAGATCTTCAGAAAAGACTTCAAACAACTGGAAACCACATAGAGAAATAAGCCCCATTCTTCTGCTATGGTAAAAAGCAATAGAGAGGTCAATGAAGGATTAAAAGGTATGGCTAAGTAAGATGTTTTCCAAATTGCAGGGAAGTGACATTTTAAACTATGATCGAAGATAACAGGTCACAAAATATTTCTATATAGCTAAAATCTTAAAACATAATAAAACAGAACATTAGAAGAGTATATTGTTGCTGTCAAAAAATCTGATGAATTTGTAAAGATGAGACTGAAGGGTATTTTTGTTTGTTAGTTTTTTAAGTGCCTGCCCTCATTAGTCAAAGGCAACTAATAACTAGCCTCTTCTCTTGTCTGCCTCTCTACAAAGGTTGGGGATGGAGAACCAGTTCTGATGGCAGGTGCCTACAGAGAGCTAGGATAAGCAGCAAGCCCTTTGAGCACGTACCACTTGCCTTCACATACCTGTCTCAAAAGCTGATGTAGAAAATGACTGTGGAAGGACTAGACACTAACCTCTGCTCTCCACATGCATGTGCATGTGTGTGTGCATGCGTGTGTGTGGTATATGCACATACTTTCATACACATGTGAATATATACATGAACACATACACATTTACCACACATGAAAACACAAACATATTTTTACTTCCAAAAAAATAAAGATGTTGTGAATTTCAACCACAAAAGCAACATTTGAGGAAATAAAAATATTAATTTAATCTGATTTAGACTTTATATCACAATACACACATATGTAAATATTCTATGGTTCTATAAACATGCACAATTTTTTGTCTTCAAAAAAAATTAGAAGTAGATTTTGTTTTAGAATGGGACCTATCTTTGAGGAAAGTAAATATAAGGAGAAGACTGTACAGCTCATCTATAGAGCCCTTTAACATTCTGGGAGACTAAAGCTTGATACCCAGAACAGAAAAATGTCACATTATAATTAGTTAAAACAGAAATTAAGCAGACTATGAAGGGGAACATTTTGTTTTCTCTCAATAGCATGTGAGATCAAAAGCTGACTTCATTAACTCCCCTCAATCATTTCATTCACTGTTACTCTATAGCAGTCAGAAAAAGTGCAGCACACGCTGCACATATATAACACATATAAGGCCCATGGCCTGGCCTAGAGACAGTGCCACCCACAATGGGAGGAGCCCACTCACATCAGTCATTAATCAACAGGGACTCTTATTGACAAGTCCATGAGCCAAGCTGATCTATGAAATCTCCCAACAGAGTCTCCTTCAACTTAGGCTGAGCTGTGTAAAGTTGACAGCTGAACAGAAGCTAGCTAATAGTGGTAATGAGTGTGCGTGTGTGTGTGTGTGTGTGTGTGTGTGTGTGTGTGTGTATGTATGTGTGTTTGTGTGTATATGTGTATGTTTGTGTGTATGTTGTGTGTGTGTGTGTATGTGGTGTGTTTGTGTGTATGTGTATATACGTGTGTGTGTATATGTGTGTGTATATGTGTATATGTGTATGTGTGAGTATGTGTGTGTGTATGTGTCTGTGTATGTGTGTGTATGTGTGTGTTTGTATGTATTGTGCATCTGTGTGTATGTGTATGTTTGTGTGTATGTGGTGTGTTTGTGTGTATGTGGTGTGTTTGTGTGTATGTGGTGTGTTTGTGTGTATGTGTGTATCGTGTGTGTATACGTGTGTGTGTATATGTGTGTGTGTGTGTGTGTGTGTGCGCGCGCACATAGAAAAGCATATACAAAAGCTAGTTAGTTAATGGATGTTGCCCCTAGATAATAGAATTTTGTTTAAAAGCATGTCTCTGAATGATTTTTCATTAATCACTTGAATTTTCCTTGTGTGCTTTTACATTTTTAAAATAAAGAAGATCAGTTTGGTATTTTCAAGCGGAAAACAATATTTTATGGGAGAGAAGAGAGCTAGTATTCATAGTTATTATTTTATTCCTTTGTTTATTCTCTCAAGTGCAATGGAAGTGATAATTTGTTTTTCCCAGAATGCACAGGTATAAAATTTCAGGCCCTGAACCTAATTTCTTTTCCAACTCAAAGAAAAAGCTTTGACAAGGGAAAAAGATAACCAAAGTTATTTTTTACCATTAAATAAATGGGAAACTAGGGGGAGTTGCCTGTCTGAACACAGAATTTTCTAGAAATCACTGCCTTGATGGTTATGTGATTTAAGTTCACTGATTTTCACTTTTTGGTATTGGATCCTACCATAGGGTTAAAATCATCTACTTTCATATTGACATTTAAAATGAAAACACGCACATGAATACTGTAAAAAACTCTGACCCAGAATTGTTCCTGGCTAGAAGAACTGCAAGGATAAAAATGGAGAAGAGACTGAGGAAAAGGAGGTCCAGTGACTGGCTCAACTTGGGATCCATTTCAAGGGGAGACTCCAAGGTGTGACACTACTATTGATGCTATGGTGTCCTTACAGACAGGAACCTAGCATGGCTGTCCTCTGAGAGGCCCAACAAGCAGCTGACTGAGACAAATGCAGATACCCAACCAATGGACTGAAGTCAGGGACTCTGGGTTGAATTAGGGAAAGGCTGGAAGAAGCTGAGGAGGAGAGTGACCCCATAGGAAGACCAGCATTCTCAACTAACCCGTACCCCTGAGATCTCTCAGACACTGAGGTTCCAACCAGGAAGCAAACACTAGCTGGTCAAGGCCTTCTGACACATACACAGCAGAGGACTGCCTGGTCTGACCTCAGTGAGTGAAGAGGCACCTCACTCTTAAGACTTGAGGACCCAGGGTGAGGAGGCCTGGCAGTTTGGGGTGGGGTGAGGGGCACATCCTCTTGGAGATGGGAGGAGAGGGAGGAGGGATGGGATGAGGAACTGTGGACGGGTGGACTGTGAATAAAAAACTCAAAATTAACAAACGTGCTATATCAAGCAAAGCTAGCTTGTAACAAGATATCTAGTACCTAAAAACTGGACGTGCCACACTTCCAATAATTCACTTCGCCTCTTTCATGTCTTCTCTCTTTTATTTCTAAAATTTTACAGACTGCATAGATATTAATAAAATATCCCTAGCCTATTAATGTAGCCCATATTTCAAGTACAAAAGCAAAATGGAAGTGCCCTGCTTTTCTGTGCAGAGACAAGGCTGGGTCTTTCAGCAGAGCCTAGTTCTCCCAATATATGGAAGGTAAGGTAAGGAAGGAGGAAGCCTGCAGCTGTGTGTACTAGGGAGACAGTTTTTAAAACTTTTCCTTCTCTAGCTCAGCCAACGCTGAGACACACTCTGGTACACAGAAGTGCTGCCCAGCCTTACTTTCTCATGTAACAAGTCAGCTTATCCTTTTTTTTTTCTTTGTTTGTTTGTTTGAGTCAGGGTTTCTCTGTGTAGTCCTGTGTAGTCCTGGCTGTCCTGGAACTCATTCTGTAAGCCAGGCTGCCCTCAAACTCAGAAATTCCCTTGCCTCTGCCTCCCAAGGGCCAGAATTAAAGGTGTATGCCACCACCACCTGGCTATGTTTTTTTTTTCTTTTTTCCATCATCATTTTCTTCATTTTCTTATTTACCTCTCAAGTCTCCAACATGGCAGCATGAACCTGAGAGAGAGGGCCCTAAAAATTAAGGGTTGTATGCAGTAGACAACTTTATTCAGAGCATCCAACAATTCATACTGTGAGGGTTAAGAAGAGTCACCCAAATAAAGTATTTAATCACAAGGACAAGCCATGAGTGGCAAGGACACATTTATCCACGAAAGTATCTAAACAAATAAAAGCCAGTTGTAATGAATAATCTACACTGAACTCAGTCCTATCTGCTTCCCCTGGGAGCGGCTCAAAAGCACATGCCAAGAGCAACCCATGTTATGGAGAAACATTATTCATTTCTGGAGTGACTAGCTTTGGAATGTTGTGGTATTTTATTTGACTTGTTTGAAAAACAATATAGAATGTAGCTACCCTGCTTCATTCAAAATGAGATTTTTTTTAATGTTGAAAAAAATCTACCAGTGTATGGAATTCACTGTCTTGTTAACTCTTTTCTTGTTCACTTGGAGTTTTCTCAGAGTCTCAGAAATCTCCTCTCTAGCTTCATTCATGGTTTTCTGATACACTATGATTCTTTTGTTTAGAAAAATTTCACATGCAGGTCTATTATATTCTCATCTTATCACCCTGCTCCCTCCAACCCTTCCTGTGCCTTCCACGTTCCCCTCTCAAATTGCTGTCCTTTTCTTCTATAATTATTAGTGGGATACATGCACATATATAACTTATTGAGTTCAGCTAATGTGGCTTATATATACTGAGGTGCAGAATAGACCTCTTGAATGAGCAAACTATAAGGAGGCCTCTTCCTGAAAAACAACAAAAAAACAAAATAAAGATACAAAAAGCAAAGCAAAACAAACAAACAAACAAAAACCTAACTCCCCTGTGTCTTGGACTACTCAACTAGAGTAGAGCCTTGTAAGCCCTTTCCACATACAAGATGTAATGTTGATTGCTGTGGTCTTACTCATGTGTTATGTAGGCAATGCTATTGCTGGGAGTCCATGGATGCATAATCCCTTATCTCCAGAAGAAATAATTTCAAGCCTTCTTCCTATCCCTCTGGCTATAGCAATCATCATACTCCTCCTTCTTTGGCGCTCTCTGTGCCGTATGTGTAGGAGCTGTGTTACAGAAGTGCTAGCATGTTGGAAAGGCCCTGAAAGGCACATACTGTCTACACATGTTTGTTTTCTGCATCAGCCTCTCATCTAGTGAAGAAAAGAAAATGTTCAAAGACATGTGAAAGCTAGACTTATGAAGAAAGCCCACGAGTATGGCTGCTGGGGTCAGCATGGCTCTGTATAGCCTGCTCTGTTTATGTATGAAAGCGAGGAGTACGAACTCCATACACTGGTAGATTTTTCTCAACATTAAAAAACAATCTCATTTTGAATGAAGCAGGGTAGCTATATTCTATATTGTTCTTCAAACAAGTTGAATTAAATGCCACAACATAACAAATCTAGTCACTCCAGAAATCAATAAGGAACTGGAGAGTAAGTGAAAGGTGGACTTTAGAAGAAAAAAGCTCAAATAATAACTGAGTTATTCAATGATCAGATATACTCAGCATTCAGTATATTCAATTCAAATAAGATTAGATATCTGAAGCATGGCAAGAAGATGCTCTAAGTGACAGCACCCAAGGTAATCAGGAGTGACTAAAAAGTAACTAAGTTATAATGAATGTGGGCAGGTCTTAGCATATCTTAGAAAGCAATGGCTCAGAGGTGTAATCTATCTTATTAGAAATTGTATTCAATTGCCTCTTAAAGATTTACTAAATTTTTTTTCATACAATGTACTTTGATCTTATTTCCCCTACCCCAACTCCTCCCACATCCCCCTCACTTCCCTACCCAATCAACATCATGCTCTTTCTTTCTTTCAAAAACATAAGAAATGAAGAAGAAAACAACCAAAAATAAAAACTAAACAAGTTTTAAAAATTAATAAGGCAAAAAGTAACAAAACAAGCTAAACAAAAATTACACACACACAAACACTCTCTCTCTTTCTCTCTC
>NW_022196910.1:37293216-37293975 GCF_008632895.1 Mastomys coucha
TCTCACACACACACACACACACACACACACACACACACACACACACACAGGTATCTGCTCTGTCCAGGCTTGCTACGCCTGGGCATCCAGCCTACTTTGCAGTGTGGTAGTTGATAGACACACTGACTCTCCTTCGAAAAAAACTAATTTTCCCTCTCCTAAAAGGAAGCAGCTGCAAATAGCTTCTTGGACAGGAGTGAGACTTTGTGTTCTCAGAGCTGGGGATTTGTCTGGTTTAAACCTGTGCAAGTCTTCTGTGTCCTATCGCAGTGTCTATGAGTTCATAGAGGAGGCAGATGACTCAGAGAATAGCATCTTTTAGATTTTTAAACCAAATTATAACATGATTAACTTGAATGTCAGAGACGGGAAAGCACTGTTAAGAAGAAATAAAGGCTATTAGTCAAAGATGGAAACAAAAAGCATGGCAGAAGTTTTCAAGTAGCTGATATTCTTTCAAGAATGTATTTTGAACTTCTCTCAAAGGGATCTCTAAACCACAGATATGAGATTGGGCAGGAAATGAAATAAATTCTGAAGGAGCATGGAAATCTAATTCCGATTGATAATGTGATAAGAGAGGCAGGAGCACACGCAGAGAAGCACACAAGAAGACCAGCTATCTGGAATCTCAGGCTGCTTCATAAATCTCATATTCTTTCCGGGTGACTGATATACAGATTAAAATTTGAGCATCACTGTAATAAATAAAGGAATCTGGGTAAAAGCAATGGTCTTCAAACATTGACAACTTCCCAA
>NW_022196910.1:37293985-37351437 GCF_008632895.1 Mastomys coucha
GATCTATATGGAAGCTTTCTGATCTACAGAGACAATTTTCTAAGTTGGATGGATGAATGGTCAAATGCATCCTTCAAGAGTAACACAGATGAGACCTAACCTTAAGAGCATGGTGCTGATGGGCCTGAAATGCAAGTTTGATGATCATTTTAGCCAAGTTTCTGTTAATGCAAAGAATACCTGATAAAATCTGCTTTTAGGGGGTAAAAAAGATGAGTTGTCACTTGTTGAAGGTTTTGGTCCATGGTTTTTTGCTCACTGTTCTTAGACCTGGGTGTGAGGTGGGGGTAGATGGTGGGTTGCTTAGCATGTAAGGAGCAAATGGTAGAATATAATATTTCACTTCATGATGAAGAAGTAGACAGGAAAAGAAAAGAAGAGACCAGGGTCCCTTGATCCCCTTAAAACATGAATCCTGAAGCCTGATGGTGCCTGCCAGGCCTGACTTCTCAAGGTTTCCACAATCCCCTAGTGTTGATATGGTCTGAAGACAGCTTTTAACATATGAACCTTTGGAGAAGTGGTTCTCCAAATGTTAGCCATGCCCCCTTTAGGGGTCAAACGACCCTTATATGTCACCCACATATCAAATATCCTGCATAGCAAACATTTACATTACAGTTCATAATGGTAGCAAAATTATAATTGTGAAGTAGCAACAAAAATAGTTTTATGGCTAGGGATCACCACAGCATGAGGAAGTGTATTAAAGGGTCACCTGAGAACCTCTGCTTTGGACGATAATATCCAAACCATAGCAGTGAGTCTGATGTCATAGGAATGTCATAGAAAGTATCACCTTAATGCTGCTGCTGTTGTTATTATTATTGTTGTTGTTTTAATCTAACTTTTTATTGAAATGTTTAGGAGTATGAAAACTGAATACATTATCCACAAGACAATACATTATCACAGAACAAATGCAGGTGTGGACAGTCGAAGCAGCAAGGCTAATGGAGAGCTGTTGATCTTCCTGCTCAGAGAACAGAGGTTAACATGGAGTAAATGGCCACACCCCCACCCTTCATGAAGTATTACAGAGCAGCTCAAATGTTTCCACTCACAGAATTGGAGTGACCAGACACTTGAAAGTGAGAAGAAAGACCAGAACTTGATAGATGTTCTTGCTGAGGTCATGGAATGGCTCAAAGAGCCAAGCTATACATAGCCAGACACTGACTCCCAGGTGACCATCTTTCTCCTGGATCACACTTCATGTCACAAAAATAAAAGAAGCAGTCAGACAACCAGTGGGACTTAAAGGATTCAGTGGCAAGAATGAAACACAAAATACCAGGTCACTCTAGAACCCTTGGTTCTAGGTAACTAAACATGGCTACCACCATGGACCGTTGGCATAGACACAAGAGGGAGTGGCCTAGGCTGTTTAGCATTTAAAGCCTCTGGAAGACCAAATGAATCTATTCTCCTTATTAGCATCTTCATATGGCCCAATTCCATATCTAAAACAAAACAAATATTTTACACATACAATAAAACAGCCTGCTTAAATTTCATGGAAAGGATAACAGTGTCTCAGCTGACACTGGTGATTAATTCTAATAAGAGCTTGCTTTAGAAGGTTTCTGGCAGGCATTGTGAGCTGACAGCTCACCAAAGACAAGCACTGCATTGTTTACAGCAGCAAGTGTGGGAACAATAGTAATGTTGCGCCATCATTTCTCCTTCCTCTGGATATGTTTAAGAAGGATGTTTGAATAACATTAAAGACTGTGTCCATATCTTGAAACTTTTATGGAAGGAATATAAATGCAGTGACAGATCCATAAAATTTCTTCCTTTATAATCTACTTTGTTTCAAAGCGATTGGAAATCTGGCATCAGAGATACAATAAAGCAATTTCAATTGTGCCTATTCTCTCTGTAAATCAATTGCTTCATTTCTTGCGGGTTTTATTTTTTCAAGTATTTACATAATATCTTTTATTGTTGAGAAAAAGAAAGAATTTAATAAAGAACATTTAAGCAAACATACAAGCAAATGGGTTTCATTATAGCATGCATATATGTTCATGTATATATAGATAAAATCATATTTTATACTGTTTCATTCTCCTCCCTCAATACTTTTCTACACCCCTGCACACCTGCCCCTCTAAATGTTTTCCTTTTTCTCCACCTCATGAGTCTCCCTTCTTCTGTCATAGAATGGGTATTACATATTCCTCTCTTTCACCCCCTCTCTTAGGAAATTTTTTATTGGTTATTTTATCCCTTTTCCTCATCCCCCCCGCTTTGAAACCCCCTATCCCAGTGACCCTTCCCCTGATCTCTGAGGGTGTGTCCAATCCACCAATCCACTCCAGCCTCACCGCCCTAGCATTCCCCTACACTGGGGCATCAAGCCTCCAAAGGACCAAGGGCCTCCCCTCCCACTGATGCCAGATAAGGTCATCCTCTGCTACATATGCAGCTGGAGCAATGGGTCTCTCCATGTGTACTCTTTAGTTGGTGGTTTAGTCCCTGAGAGCTTTGGGGAATCTAGTTGGTTGATATTGTTCTTCCTATGGGGTTGCAACCCCCTTCAGCTCCTTCAGTCTAACGCCTCACCACTTTATAAGCCCCCCTTTTGCCAAAGTTCCTGTGAAGCAGACAATGTCAGTGGATCTCCACACTATTTATTCTGCAATTATTTGCTGTAAAAAGCTACAGAATGCCAACATGCATTTCAGAGAAGAATGATAAGGAAGACTATTTCCTCCATCTGCTTTCTGGCTCTCTACAGAGACAAGGTGGACAAATAAAAGCAAATAAATGAGCCAGAAGACAGCATTAGAGCAGAGAATGCATGATGGCAGTGTTTTTGTGAGTTTGAGAAGACAGACTGCAAGAGACCTGGACGCCTAATAATAAGGCTGAGGTTTTATACACACCTGCATCACCCACAACATGAATTGGGTGGCCTGGATATAATGCCTCTCTTGAGGTCCTTTTTCTATCTCTCTTCAAAATGTAAATACACACAGAGAATTAATTACTTCTTGAGAAGTCAGAACATTAATGATAACTCCTGGCACGATAGTGAGTTTGACATTTTGAAACCTTTTCTTTTCTGAATGTTGGATCCTTTGCATCTAGCTATATAGTCAATTTGGTATTATCATCTCCATTTTTGTCCCTGCAATTCTTTTAAACAGGAACAATTCTGGGTCAGAAATATTGACTGTGGGTTAATAACCCAGTCCCCCCACTTGAGGCAATGTCTTATCTACTGGAGGTAGTAGACGCTTTGAGTTCCTTCTTGCCAATGTTGGGCATTTTGGCTAAGGATACCCCCATTGAGTCCTGAGGAGTCTCTGGTACTTTCTAGAGGGTCACCCACCTTTCTACCCCAAGGCTGCTTATTTCCATTCTTCTCCTGTCCCTCTGGGTTTATCTCCTGTTTCCTGCCCTCATGCCTGATCCTGTTCCCCTTTCTCCTCCCCCTCGAGTATCCCACCCAGATCCCTCCCTCCCCCTGCCTTCAGGGATTATTTTCTTCCACCTTCTAAGTGGAATTAAAGCATCCACACTTGGACCTTTCTGCTTGTTATACTTCTTATGATCTGTGGGTTGTATTCTAAGTATTTTATATTTTTTTGGCTAATATCTACTTATCAGTGAGTACATACCCTACATGTCTTTTTGAGTCTGAGTTACCTCACTCAGGATCATATTTTCTAGTTCCATCCACTTGCCTACAAAAATCATGATGTCAACCTCACACCAATCAGAATGGCTAAGATTAAAAACTCAAGTGATAGTACATATTGGTAAGGATGTAGAGAAAGAGGAACACTCCTCCATTGCTGGTGGGATTACAAACTGGTACAACCACTATGGAAATCAATCTGGGGCTTGCTCAGAAACTTGGATTCTACCTGAAGATTCAACTATACCACTCTTGGGCATATATCCAAAAGATGTCCTACCATATCCCAAGGACATGTGTTCCACTACATTCATCTGTTGTTGAAAACTAAAATTACCCATATATTTTAGACATCCTAAGGCCCAGGATAAAGAAACTGTCCACTCTAACTTTTAAAGTAGTAGACATTTGCTAAGTAGCATGCCACCAGATTTATTATTAGATAGTTTAAATGTGTTACACAATACGTTTTGTGTTTGAAATAGTGAAGAGCAATATTTTTCATATTTTTTTTAAAAATTAACTTTAAAAGGTCTAGTACCACTAAATTTTATTGATACAAACTAGAAACTTGGAACTGAATACATTAACTATGGTGAGTAATTTTTATTGCTTCTTTGCAATCCTTTTTCACATCTCTAGAAAAGCAAATCAATATATTCTAGGCCTGATCACACTATAGTTTCAATGATGGATTAAACAAAATCTGCAGAGTATTTCAGGAATACTCCTACTGTTTTGGGGCACAGATTCTTCATCCCTTGTGTGTTAAGAGCATTGGATTTCTTGAAAATATTTATATAATATTACACCTTAACCCAAGATAGAAAGAAGTCATAAAAAGTCAGTGTAAAGTAGTAGAAGTCTTCAATTCAGAGCTGAAAATTATCTTTTGGACAAGGTGTAACTATGTATCTCAGGCTGGCTTAGAACTCTTTACACAGACCAGGCTAGCTTTGAGATTCTTCTACTTCTACCTGTTGAGTAGATAGATCAAAGGTGTGTACCACCACACTCAGCAAAGCCAATGCACTCAGCAAGCACAAATTAGCACACCATGCACAATGCATGAACTCGATAGATATTGGTTAATCAGATACTACATGTTAGGTTCTAGAACTAAAGCAGAAAGAAAATGAAAAAAGAGATTCTCCCTTCCCTGAGACATCTCCATTCTAGCAGACTAGGAAAGAAATAAACAAACTGGTCCAATGTTCTATTGTAATTAAGAAAGGATGGTAGAGGGAAAAAGACCTTGAGAGAAAAGGAACACTTAAGTCACTACTGGTTCAGTAAAAGCAAGCTCAACAACAGTGGGACTAGCAATATAGTCGAAGGAGCTACTCTGAAAGTTAGCAACATGTATTCAATCCCAGAACCCATATAAAGGAGAGAAGCAACTCCACAGAGCTGTCTGTTCTCTGACCTCTAGACAGGCACTGTGGTACCTGTGCCCACACACAATTAATTAAAAATCTAATGATAAGCTGGGAGGTGGTGGCACATGCCTTTAATTCTCACACTTGGGAGGCAGAGGCAGGTGGATTTCTCAGTTTGAGGCCAGCCTGGTCTAGAGAGTGAGTTCCAGGATATCCAGGGCTACACAGAGAAACCCTGTCTCAAAAAAAAAAAAATCTAATGATAAAAGATGCCAGAACAAAGGATTTGACTCTTCTACGTTCTATCACCTGTCAGTAAACAACACATCCAGTTCTTTCAGATTTAGTGTGAAATGCCTCTGGCTTAAATAGCAAGTTCTTTTATGGAACACTGAAACCCTTGGAGTTTGCCAACTCCCTACTAAAGTAAATCACCATTTATTGTAGGCATGAGAGAAACATTTCAACAGGCAAAACACTAAATATTTACTCAAGCTCCTAGCATTTTACCTGTGTAATTTTTTTGCAGAAGAAATCTTAGAATCAGAAATTGTAAAACCTTGGGAAGCAAAAATTAATTGCCATTTAGCAAAACCTAAAAACATAAAATAGTAACTGGATATTAAATATATATTTCCATATAACAAATGTCTCTCTGGAGTCACACACAATACAGGATATTAAAGCAAGCCAAAGATTATAATGAATTCAAGACAAATTCCAGTTACTGCCATTTTTTTTGTCTATGTTGGTTTTTTATTATAATCAAAGATTCATAAAATAGGATGCATTTTCCTCTAGCAAACGATTGTATCTTTAATCTTAGAGGACAATATGAACAAGGCAAGAAATCCCCAGTAGAGATTATCTTTCATCTCAGAGGGTAAAGAGAGCAGTTGTTGAGAGAAATCCCAGTGCAATTGATATGCAGAAAGAAGCTGTGTGGTCTACAACTTTTTGCTTGGCTTTGTAAAAATACAACCAAATGATATATAAGTTTTGCTTCCTGACATTTTTTTACTGATCACAGAATACACTGACTACTGACTCTTCTATGGAAACAGAAGTTGCTAGGACACTACTCTAAGTACACTGAGTTAAGGGCCACAGGACAAGTGCTATTGATTTAACCCTGATAATCTTGCGGCAATGGTTATTTTCTCTGTACACATGGGAACACCCAGTGTATGGGAGCCTTAAGGACAAAACTGAAGGACTGTCTTAAGGTACACAACCACACACCAAAAATGGTACCATCAGATTAGTAGATAAAAACAAATAGTTTATGGTATTCTTTTCTTTTAAAGTACACTTGAAATACTGTTCAATAAATTTAAAGCAACAAAATATGTCCCTACAAATAGCACAATGTTAAGACAGGCCTATACTTCTGAAGCAGATACTGAATAACTTTTCCATCTGAATATATCCCTAAGCTATTTGGAACTTTACCAATAATTGCTGTTGTTTACCAAGTGTAAGCCTGGTTACCAACATTAGGCTGCAGTGAATAAAAGTAAACTGAGAGCTGCCATTGGTTCCCAAGGATGATCCAATCTTTAATTTTTGACTATACATTTGCAGGAATGAGTATCTATAGAACCACTATGCATTATCATTTCCATATAGTATTCAACGAATCAGATGAGATTCTTTCTGCCATAATCTTTTAGATGATTTTTTTTTTTTGTTAAAGGATTCTGAGCAATTTTGAGGTAGGCTGAGTTAAATAATGGTGTCCATAGGTTAGTTATTGAATTACATTTAAGGGATGGATTTTTCAGTTAGCGATGCTTTTTTTTTTATCAGAATTTAACTGCTTCATCAAAAATATTATAATAGAACAGGAGAAGAAGAAATATTAATGGAGTAAAATAACACAGTCCTATGCCCAATCTGTCTCTGAGGAAGAGAAGACAACACTCAAGGAAAGCTTTTCTCAGAACTGTCCTCTATACACCAACAGGTAAGTATTTAAAGAATGGAGGTTTGTAGATGACTGGTGCCACATGCTGTCAAAGGCTCTGCATCAGCTCTGCTGTTGGCTTACTGAAGTACATGTGCATATAATTTTAAGTACTCTTAATCTTTGGGGAAATCTTTTTATCTTTAATGTTACTTTTTTTATACAGGACTGCATGAATTTTCCTGCACGATGTCAAACTACAAACATTCTCAGTTCACTTGCTCTCCGTTCCTTACATACCTGCTGATATCTTCACTTCAGAATAAAAATAACTGTCGAGTCCTCCCCAAACTCTTGGAACTGAAGCATTGCCAAAGACAGTCAGCTATCCAGGCTGGATTTGGATAGATGGTTTCTGATTCCATCTAGAGTAGTGGTTATCAACCTGTGGTTCACAAAGACCACAGGGGTTGCCTATCAGAAATTCTGCATATCAGATATTTACATTATAACTCATAACAGTATCAAAATTACAGTTATAAAGCAGCAACAAAATAATTGTATGCATGGGGTCACTACAACATGAGGCACTGTATTAAAGGGTTGCACATAAAGGAAGTTGAGGACCATAGCTCTAGACATTCATGTTCTCCCATTCCCTTTGTATTTCCCCTGTTATGTTCCTTCTCGTACAATCCCTCACTCTCCTGAAATACTCATTCTGCCCCTCCAGAGCAGTTAATAAAGTCAGCGGTCTAAATAACAGGGGTAAATGAAAATTCAACAAATATTCTCATATCTGTCTCCTTAGACCCCATCTTCAAACTTCACTTCATCCTACATAGAATATTCTATTTTCAAACTTTGCTCCTATATTGCACAAGACCATCTTCCTCCACAATGAAATATGTCGCTCTTGTGATGACTCTGTTTCCTTCTCCCTCCATCCTTACTACATATCTCAGGTGCTTCTTATAGCTCTCATCTTATCTAACTTGTCAGCCCTTATAGTTCTTGATAACACTCCTTCCTCTGTTACCAAACATCACTATGCATACATTGTTGTGCTTGCACATGAACATAAGACTACACCTTTGAGCCAACTCTGATATTCATCATACCCAAAGGCCACCAGTAGAAGGCCCCTGGTGCTCTTAGGATACTTCCATCTCCTTCATAAGTAGAGAAATAACCAACAAGCAACATCAAGAAAACATGCATATCTTCCCATAAATGGGATTGATTCCTTATGGAGAAGTGAAATGATAAATAACTTTAGGAAATGGAGGGAAAGTGAATCACTCATTCCCCATAATTGACAGTCAAGAGCCTTAAACATTTCAGAAATCTCCCTGGTGCTGAGTTATAGCTGCTTGAGAGTAAGCTCAATATTAAATTCAGGCCATATTTGAATTAGGGATAGATCCTGAAAGAATGTGGAAGCTATTTTCTTATAAGCAGAAGGCTTCAGAGCAGATTGAATTTTACAGGCATTTGTAGACTACTCTAAAATAGAGTAGAGCAATAAAATGGGGCCCACAACTTAGAAGGTGCTCTAATTTTATTCTTCCCTACTTTCCTTTTTATCTTTCCCTCTACAGCCTTTCTCTCAATCTTTCTAAAGCTGTGACCCTTGAGTACAAGTCCTCAGATAGTGGTGACCTCCAACACTAAAATTATTTTTGTTGCTACTTCACAACTGTTATCTTGCTATTGTTATGAATTATAATATAAATAACTGATATGTAAGGATGGATGATATAAAGGCACACACTCTTTACAAAAATTCTGAATTTATTGTTTATTTTCCATCCAGTCCTCAATACTGGTAACCTTTATACAATAATACGTGTATGTATATACATATATACATACACACACACACTCACACACACACACACATATATATACAGATCAGTCTATGTAGCACTAAAGACTCTATCTTAGGATTTGGTTGCTAAATCTGAAGTTTTTGACTGAGAAAAAAAAGATTTCTCCCATTATAAGTGCATTTTGACAATTTGAATCTTTAGTATCGCAGTTAAATCAATATTTAAAATACACACAAACATTTCTCTAAGCTTCATTTTCACAGACACTGTTAGAACAACAGCTGTCTGAATCTCTGGTTTAGAAATGCTGATGACTAATTCCCCTCAGACAGACCACAATCTATTCTTCAGAATTCTCATATAAAGTGCATCATTTTCATCAAAAACCATGAAATTTGTCATTAGGTACTAAGCAAAATTGAGCTGTCTCCATTTGGCATGGAAGTATATTTGAGTTCTTCACTTCCTATCTCTTTCATGTATCCATTAATCCTCCTACCACACAAAACTCTTCTTATTGTAAAATGTCCTTAGCTGTTCTGTAGCATGGTTTATTCACTCAAACATGCTCATGACTTGGAATCTTCTTGGCCGGAAAACTTCCTTATTAACCCTCAACTCCCAATATAAACATCAATAATCCTTGGGATTCTCCCAGTAGAGAACTCTGCTTTATTGTCTATGCTTGCTTACATTTTTACTCTATTATAGAGCATATTGAATCATATTTGAATTTACTTTCTGTATGTCTAATCCAATCTGTTTCTGAAGGACAAAAATTCCCTCTAATTCATCTTAGACTTTCCATCACCCTGGCAACAGACAGTGGTGTTTGTGGGATGTCTAATGGATTCTACAAAAGTTCAACAAGGCCTACAACTTGCAAGAAAGATAATAAAGAAGCACACCTTTAATGAAAAAAAAATACAAAGTGATTAGCATCCCCATGCCCCAAATCAGCCTGAAATACCCCCATCATAATCCTTTTTAAGTTATCCCAAGGAAAAACAACAGATAAGATATTATTAGCCTACTGGCAGTTATAAATTACACTCAATGTTAACATTAACATTCAACAACTGCATGGCCTTGGACATTTCACTTACACTGTAAGCTTCAATCACCTCGTGCAAAATGAGAATAATAACTGCCCTACACCATGGGGTGTTTGTAAGAATAGGGGTATTTAGTGACTAAAGCACTCTAAACAGACACTGCACTATCAAGTAGTAAATAAGGGTTTAAGCCAATAAAATTTCAGAAACAAAGTGTAAATGATGTAAAATGACTTACATGTTAAAATTGCACATATGACTCCATTGCTGTGTATATGTTTTAAAAGATAGATACTAAAGGTCATGGTACACAGAGGGCCACAGAGAAGCCTGGAGGTATGAGTGGAATGGGGGTTGTTCACATCTATTCTCAATATTTTCTGGTAAGAACATACTTCTGGGCCAGGCGGTGATGGCACACACCTTTAATCCCAGCACTTTGGAGGCAGAGGCAGGTGAATTTCTGAGTTCAAAACCAGCCTGGTCTACAGAGTGAGTTCCAGGACAGCCAAGGCTATACAGAGAAACCCTGTCTCAACACACACACACACACACACACACACACACACACACACACACTTCTTCTAAACATATGAGCCATGAAACTGATAATTTATTGTTTTAAGGGTTAATATCAGCATAGAAAAACCATTTATCTATAGAAGTGACCATGCCATAGTGAAGCCAGTCTTGGGGAATTACTATCTGGAGTATATGAATAAACTTGAGCAAAGGATCAAGAAAACAAACAACTCAGTCCTTCAAATGTGCTTTGGAAGAGATTAGGAAATTCTCAAGAAATGTTAATGCTTACTTTTGGAAGGGTTCAATGTTCTTAGTCATCAGGAAAATGCAAATTAATAGTAATTAGAGATACCCTCTCAGTCTGGTCAGAAAAATCAAATGACAGCAGATGTTGCTGAGGCTGTAGAGGGAGATGCACCCGTATTCACTATTGGGAGGAGTGTAGATCACCTCATCCATTTTGGAAATCACTGTAGTCGCTTCTCACCCAGCAAGAAACAGAATCAACAAATGGCCCAGCTATAACACTTGTGACTCCAAAGGACTCTATCTCCTATTACAGATGTACCTGCTCATCCATATTTATTGCTGCTCTATTCAAGATAGGTAGGGAAAGGAATTTGCTTAGATATCCATCAAAGGATGAGTAGATTATGAAAATACGGCACCCACAATGAAGTCTATCGAGGTGTAAAGATAAATGAAATTGTGAAGTTTTGTGGGCAAAACTTGGATTGATCTAGAAAAAAACATCAGTTAGCTAAGTAACCCAGGATGACAGAAACAAATGTCACCTATTCTGAATCATATGCAAATCCTACTTTCAAATCTTCATGTTTACCTGCCCAGTTTGTGGAATATTTAGAAGCCAGGGAACTAGAAGCAGGAAACAGAAGGGGAAGGGTACCTAACAGGAGAGGAGCTGGTAGCACATAGGCTATAGGAAAGTAGCAAGTACTGATAGAGGAACAGTTTAAACAGGATAGCTGTGTGAGATCAGAGAGATGGGGACCATGGGGTAAAGGTTAACCAAAGAGAAAGATCTATGAAAGATGCATTAAAAGTGCTGCATTTAATTAGATAGACAGATAGATGATCAACAGATAGAAAAGCAGACAGACAACAGAAAATCATTAGAAGGGAGATATCATGTATGGCTGAATAATACTGTTCTTATATCCATTTTTATGAAACCAAAAATTCCTAAGCCAGACATGGTTGTATGTGATAACTCATGAGTTAGTACACAGAGAAACTACAAAGGCCTGACAACAATACAGAGCATTGTAGTTTCTCTTTATTGCCTATAAAAAATAGTTAGTGGGGGGACCCCAATACTATTGCTGAAGATATCACATAATTCCTTCCCAAAATGTACAGAAATTTTTATTGACTTAAGTCATTTTTTTTTTTTACCACTTAAAATTGCAGTGTCTGTTTGGAGTGTTTTAGTTCATTAAACGCCTCTATCCTTACAAATACCTCCCTGGTGTAGGGCAGTTATCATGTTCATTTTTGCATTATGTTTCACCATTATACTAGGAAAAATCCTATTTAATTCAATTGGTAGAAGAGTGGTATTTGCATTTGTGTGAGAGTGTGTCAGTAAAAAAATGCCTAGGCCAATGAGATGGAGTTGGAATATAGTGTGTGCCTGCTGTAGGCCCTGAAGATACTGAGCCAGACACCTTAATTTAAAATTTAAATGATGAATGGAAGCCAGTGTGTTACACTGTAGGATCTCTCTCTCTCTTTCTCTCTCTCTCTCTCCCTCCCTCCTTCTCTCTCTCTCTCTCTCTCTCTCTCTCTCTCTCTCTCTCTCTCTCTCTCTCTCTCTCTCTCTCTCTCTCTCTCTCTCTCTCTCTCTCCCTCCCTCCTTCTCTCTCTCTCTCCCTCTCTCTCTCTCTCTCTCTCTCTCACACACACACACACACACACACACACATCACACATCATACACTGTGAGAGGGAGAAAGAGAGAAAGAGGAAGAGATGCAACAATATGTCTTATTGGTGGTTAGAAGCTCATCCCAGAGGGCTGAAGAAAAGTACTACTTTCTGTTCCAAGGACAATCTACTTCCTACTGCCTTCCTGAAAGAAAGAGTTCTCCACACTTGCCAGGTCACATGCTAGATATAAATGTACAACTTGGTTTTCCTTGAAACCAACTGTGGAATGGTCATGGATGCAGATCTGCCTCACAGATTATACTGTGGATGCCACTAGTGCTCAGTAGAGTACTCTGCTTGGGTGCTAAGTCCTATACTGATCTGCCTTTTATCAACAATAAAAATGATGTCTTTCCAGTCTGCCAGCTTTATCTTTTCACAAAGGCAAACTGCATCTGGATATGCAAAAACACCAGGCAGGTTCTGCTTTCTCATCCCTCCAAATGGCTATAGTTTTGCTATCCATATTCTTAAGGGAAGACATTCAAGTCCATGAGCTCCCTTCTAGTAGTGAGCCTCAATACTTCCCAAGTGTCACCTCGGTACCATACACAAGTATATGTCAACAGTTACTCTGTTAACCATTGAAAAGCTGAAAAGGTGTCACCTACATTTTGTACTCTTAGTACCTGATTTTGCAGCTGGAAATGAATAAATAATTGGTCCTTGAAGATGTGTTCAACTAAACCTAATAGGAAAATACCAAGATATACTACAGAATGCTGAGCATTCCGCACTATCTCTGGAACTGGTTTAACATGTGGCTATCAGAAATAGATCCCAGATTAAATTTTATGCAATTTAATCTGAGATATAAGATGTTTTAACAGTGAATTGTATGCCCTGAACATATTATATTTAAATTTTAATTTTTCTGTTAAAAAAACCATATGTTCTAGTGTATCAATAAAACCTTTTGAGTAGATTTAAAGCTAACCATTTCTAGTAAGTAACATTAATTTGATCTGTTCAAGTTTTGGAGAATTGTTAGCCTGTATTATGTTCTTAAGATATTTCACCATGGTGGCTTCGTTGTCTTTCTAGCAACCATCCCAAGAATATGATTCTTAACATTGCCCAATAAAAGATGGACATGTTGAACTTCATGTGGGTGAATGAATAGCCCAGAGAGCCATAAAGCTGGGATTGGGACTTAAATTTGTCTGGCTACTCTCCCATCATTACTAGTTACCAGACTGGAATTGTAGTTTGTTCAATGACTTCAGAGTCAATGAGCCTAGTGATTCCCCATTGTGTTACAGTAAGCTTCCTCCTACCTGAGACATATATAACTTAAACATTTTTCTTTCTTATTCTCTTACAATAAATTCATCTGTTAGGATTAAATCTGAATGAATATAAAAATATTTAAATTAGCCATATACAAGGCAAAGCAGAATACATTTTAAATAGTACAAAATAGCTCTTTTCTTCTACAAAATGTTGCTTAATACTAAATGATCTAGTAAAAATAATCATAAATCATAATGAATGCTTTCTATCAGCATTCACTTACTATAAACTGCATATATGGCACTGTGCTGCAGAAGGGTACCATGTACTCTTTTTAAAGTGAAAATTGTGTATATTTTGGGATCATAGCAACGTGTTTTGCTATGCTTAGCAAAATGCTGGCTGCAGTCAAACCAGTGCATGTAGCCACCTCCTTACACAGTTGCTGTGTGTATTTATGGTAAGAAGACCTGAAATTTAACTCTCTCAGCATTTTTGAAGTACACATTATTATTAATGATAATTACCTCACATAATTAGGTTTCTGAACTTCTACATCTCAGATACTTGCAATTTTATGCTTTTTTGATCAACCCTGTGGCATTTTCCTGCCTCCTGCCTTGGTAACAACCTTTCTATTCTCTACCTCAGTGTCTCTCTACCTCATGTGGCACATGCACAAGATCATACAGATTTGTCTTTCAGTACTTATAGTCCTCCCCTTATTTAAAAATGCAAGATTTCCATTTTAGAGCATAACTCATTATATATACTGTATAAATTTATAGCAAAGTATATAACATATAGTAATATATACCATCTACAATATATTATGTATGCATACAGACTTCTGTATGTATTGTATATGTATGTATATGTATATACATACATATATATATATATATATATATATATATATATATCACAATTATATCTACTCATCCTCTCATAGACCTGTTTTACACATTGCCTCTAGAAAATGTCACAATGAGCATGGCAGAGCAGATATTTCTTCAAGGTTCTGCTATTTATAGAGTTTCCTGAATTACCTGTTTGACTCATTTGTAATTATTTTGAGAATCAAACTTCTGCATTTATTTCCATCTTGGGTGTCTTAGTCAGGATTTCTATTCCTGCACAAACATCATGCTCAAGAAGCAAGTTGGTGAGGAAAGGTTTTATTCAGCTTACACTTCCACATTGATGTTCGTTACCAAAGGAAGTCAGGATTGGAACTCAAACAAGTCAGGAAGCAGGAGGTGATACAGAGGCCATGAAGGGATGTTATTTACTGGCTTGCTTCCCTGCCTTGCTCACCTTGCTCTCTTGTAGAACTCAAGACTACCAGCCCAGAGATAGCACCACCCACAATGGGCCCCCCCTACTTGACCACTAACTGAGAAAATGCCTTACAGCTGGATTTCATGGAGATATTACCTCACCTGAAATTTATTTCTCTGTGATAACTCCAGCTTGTGTCAAGTTGACACACAAAACCAGCGAGTACAGGAGGTATACAAATTTATATTCTCAACAGTGTAGCATGATTGCCTTTTCTTCACATGGAGGCCAATATCTGTTGTGTTTTATCATCTGTATGGGAGAAAAGCACCATGGGAAATAGAACCTTGTGGTTATGATGTGCGTCTCCCTGCTGATTACAAATATTGAGTTTCTTTCTATTATCTTCAGACTATGTATATATCCATCCCACTTTCATATCTTTTGATCCTGTTTTTTCTGCCTTTGCTTTGGACCCACTAGGTTTAACTATGGCTGCTTTACTGGGCATTGGTTTGGAGCCTCCACGAGAACATGAGAGAACCATCTATAACTCAATGGTTAGGCCTTGAGCCAGCCCTAAGTAGGCAACCATGACAGCTCTAAGTTAATGAGTGTTATGACTTCATCATTTCGCTAAGGCAGTACTTCACATCCTCCTCCCCACTGTCCAGCTCTTAAATACTTTTCTGTCTCTTCCTCTGAAGTGTTCTCTGAGCCCTAAAGGAGATGAAAGTCCTACTGAAAGGTATGTACTCAACAGTTGTTCTTAGCAATTTGACTAGTCATCATAGTCTACATTAGCTCCAAAGAGAAGCCTCTTTGATCAAGACTAAGGGCATAATTAGTCTATAAGCATATACATTAATACTTAAGAGACAGTTTTGACAGTGTGTCTCTTTGGCAGTACAGGAGTAAGAGTTTACTGCTATTGTCTATGACCTCCATAGCCTTGGGCCTTTGACCAGGTATACAGGTAGAGAGATGTTTTTACTAACTGCATGTTCTTTTTTCTAAGATATTTTATTTATTTATATTTCAAATGTTATCTCCTTTCCTTGTTCTCTCTCTGGAAAAAAAGAGCACTATTCCCTCCACCCTTTCCCTGCTCACCAACCCACCCTCTCCTGCTTCCTGGCCCTGGCATTTCCCTACACTGGAGCATAGAGCCTTCACAGGACCAAGGGCCTCTCCTCCCATTGATGACTGACTAGGCCATCCTCTGCTACATATGCTGCTGGAGCCATGAGTCCCACCATATGTACTTTTTGGTTGGTGGTTTAGTCCCTGGGAGCTAGTACCTCTGAGGGTACTGGTTAGTTCATATTATTGTTCCTACTACTGGGCTGCAAACCCTTCAGCTCCTTGGGTTCTTTCTCTGTCTCCTTCATTGGAGACCCTGTGCTCAGTCCAATGCATGGCTGTGAGCCTCCACTTCTGTATTAGTCAGACACTGGCAGAGGCTCTCAGGAGACAGCTATATCAGGCTCCTGTCAGCCAGCACTTGCTGGCATCCATAATAGTGTCTGGGTTTAGTGATTGTATATGGAAAGGATTCCCAGGTGGGGCAGTCTCTGGATTGTCCTTCCTTCAGTCTCAGCTGCATACTTTGTCTCTGCAACTCCTTCAATGGGTATTTTGTTCCCCCTTCTAAGAAGGATCTAAGTATCCACACTTTGGTCTTCCTCTTCTTGAGTTTCTTATGGTTTGAGTTTCTTGGGTATTCTGAGCTTCTGGACTAATATCCACTTATCAGTGAGTACATACCATGTGTGATCTTTTGTGATTGGGTTCTTATCACAAGGAAATCTCAGTCTACTAGGAAAATCATCTTAATAAGATTCATTTCTGCAGCTTTAGGCAAAATGGGTATGTCAATGGTTGTGGCAATGCATTCAGACTTATTTCAACTCCTTCCTTCCTTATAAAACTTTTCTGATAATGTCCTCCGTGAATACCACACCATGAGATTCTTAGAAGTAAATAACAGAATAAAAACAGAAATATTTTAGGATCCTGATCACCAATTGCAACAAGCTATTTGAAAAAACTCAGTTGGGTGAGACAAAAAGCACATTTTGAACTTTTCATTATTATTAAAAATCACACATTTATGAGCAAAACAATCAAGCCATCAAACAATACCCCAGCACATGGCAGACATGTTAGACAAAAACACAGCCAAATGAGAATGTTTTCCACAATCAACACCACATTCCAATCACTACAAACTTGTACTATAGAAACACTTTGCAAGTATTGTATTCTGGTAATGAATTCTTTTCTTCTCATAATGGAGTTTTATTTCCTGGCATTTATTAAAGCTAATCTCCATTTAAGGGGAAAAAGAATAGCTAACTATAAGCAGTATGGAGTAAAAACAATTATAGAGTAGATATTGTCTGCTTTCCATTGTAACATCTAGCTAGGAGATCTTGGTGTGGGGGAGCTCTCACTGCAGTCCATGTGTGACAGGGTCTCATCTCATCCCCATTTGCTTTTATTGACTCAATTGCCAGTTGCTATGTGTTTTATGCTCTGAGCAGCCCCGGGTGGTAGGACAGTGCTCTAAAACCCAGCAGCAAACATATTCCGGTTGGGAAACATTTCTTCCAAGTAAACACGCAGGCTGTTCCACCAGATGTTCAGCTAACAGAATCAATTACTGAACGGTGCTTCTGTCCAGTATTACTGCCGGCAGACCATTATGATACACAAGGACTTTTGACAAGTCAGTGCTGACCAATTATAATACTTTTGCACATGTATTTAAAAGATGGGAAGGAGACTAAGGTGCATCCCAGCTTTTCTTTCTTCATGAAAATAGATGACTGTCGAGTGTGGGCTCTTGTATCTGTGACAATGCAGAAAAATCCCTATCTCCTTCCTATCCACTTCCACCTTCCTCATGGATGATAAGAATGGATAAGAAGCTGCATGCAAATGTAATATGTGGGATATCACCCCTAGTTTCTCTAACAAAAGGCATAACATTGATTACTATCTCTTATTATTGTTCAAGCAAGCATAAGGATTTAGGTAAAATACATCAACCTTATGCTATTTTTATTATTGATATTGAACAAAACGGTTCAAAATGACAACAGATATAAATTATATAAAATTTGCTGAAAAGACAGAACCTAAAATTCTCGTGACACAAGACAAACCAACATATCTCTAAGCTCTAAGAATTGTATGACATTAATGGTGAGATAAAACGCTCAGGAAAACATTTGGCAGATTATCAAGTTTTACCACTTAATGTTCTTCCTTCCTAGCTGAATTTTCCATCCCAAAGAAAGCACATATTTTTACACTGGGCAAAAAGAAAGGGAATGAAATATCAGGGGAGAAAGAGGAAGATAAATGTGTCAAGTAACACGTCATCCCTTTCATATTATTTAATTCCAAAGGATGAAACACTGAGGCACATCCAAACATAAACAAACATTGATACATCATAAAGTTAATATATGTGAAGGTTTTAACATAGCAATAGTATTTCTTTTTAATAGATCTCTTATTAAACTGTGATGGCGTCTAGATGCCCAAGGGTGATTCACACTGCTCTGCTCTGCGAGGCAGTCAGCCTTCCCTGAAAGCTGGCTTCCATTCTTAGTGTGGGCTAGAAAAAAGCAGGTCTGTTTGTGTGGCACAGGACCAAGCCCTTTAACTAGAGACTCATGCCATTTAGAAGCTCAGCTTTCACTCCCTCCATCTGCTGCCCAAGAAGAATTAGATCCCAATTGTCTAGGCCACTGAGAAAGGATATTTGTAGAATTCCTCTGGCATTTCCTAAGGCCAGTGGCCTTTCTGTTCAAATGTCAGTATTTTTCTTTTCATGTAAAAGACTTTGCTGAACAAAAATATTACACTGTATGAAATGGTTTGATAAACGGAGACCAAATTCAGAATGCCCGGTATATAGACAACCTGAGCAATCTGACTGCCAGGAAAGATTATTCAGCCAAAACATCCAGCAGAATTTAGGAGAGTTTAGCAATTTAGCATATGTGAACAAGAGCACCATATGTAGGAACAGCGACCAAGACATCACACCAAATGACTAGTCACAACTGTTAAGCTACGGGGCATAATATGATTGTCTTCATTAAGAGATGGCAGCAAATAAAGCATTTCTTGAGGCTTTGCTTCATGAAGAAAAAAAAAAGAATTGGGTAAACATACAGATATCACCGGAGTGAAAAAGCAAAGGACAGAAAGCTACTTCATTAAAGCTTTAGGAGGACACAAAGAGAATCCTTCAATTCACACTAATAATGTGTGGAAGAAACCTAAGAATGGCCATTCTCTTATTTGAAACATTGTTTAAAATTAGAGGCACACATTGAAAACATCTAACACTCTGAAGCTGATACACTTCTTCTTTGAGCCTATTTATGAGTAGAGACAACCCATGGCAAGCCCTGAGCAGCATGAGCTCAGGCCTCCCTGTGTGACCCCTGAGCCAGAGATTACAGCCCCAGCCCCATGTTGACACTCACTGGGCTTCCTAATGACAAGCAGCAGCTGGCCTTCAATTTTGTGATCAAGAAGCCTGGGAGGGAAGCCGAATGAGTTAGGCAGGATCCAAAGCAGACTTTGAAGCTAGAGACTGTGCCAGACACCCACAGATTCTGCCTATTAAGTGGCCTAAAATTTCTAGTTTCTAGCAACAATAAAACAACCTACTATTGAACTCTACTTCAGATGCCCTGCTTCAGCAGAAGAGGAACATGTCTTATTGTTAACTAACCATCTCAAGAGCTCCTACCATTTAATTCTACAAAACTATGACTTCTATATAGTAATTATGCCATTTAAATATAAAGGTTAAAATTTTATGTAGATAAACTTACAGAAACACATAAATTTATATCTGCATTTAATACACATGTGGCTATATCTTTGTACTTATACATGATTGTCTTATGGGTGCAATTATTTTCATACAAGCAAATCTAGAATAATTTCAAATGCAACTGATACTCTTGGATAAGACTAATAATAATACTGTTACACATTTGATCCTTGATCAAGGAATTTATTGCCTTAGTCTACACATACAAGAAATCCATTAGTCTCTAACCACCAATGTCTTCCATCTGTGCAGAAATAACACTATTGACTCTTTATTTTATGCATGTTCCAGAAATATCTTCAACTTCAGAGTTTTCACAGAAAAAAAATTAAATGAGAAACATCACACGATTTTCTCATACTCTAACATTTTCCAGTGAATAAAAGGCTAAACATCTACAAAGGGACTATGGTTAAGATTCATTCTATCATCCATCAGAGTAAATATATCTATACATTTGAGGTGATGAAAGAAACAGGTTACTGAATAAAATACTGTTCTATTCCTCTTAAGAACAGCACATCAAATTGATAAGCAGCAAATTTATGTAAAATTACCTAATAACTAAATATACCACATTCTTTGCTCACAGAACATGGAGAAATCAATCAAGTAAGGACAGAGAAACTGCTTCTCCGCTTCCTAGTAGTAGTAATAATTCTAAAAGGTGCTATGTAGTTGCTAGAGGAGAAAACTAGTCAATGTCCTTACCCATCTTGTGAACCCTATTCCTACAATAATGACCAGTCAGGCAAGATAAACCAATGGATACAATAGTGACATGAATGTTATAGGAGTATGTGACTGCTTTCAGCATCAATTTAAGACACACTTCACTGGAGATAACTCATTCCTTATGCCATAAATCTGGCCAAAAGTCCATTGTTACGGGGCTACCCAGGGGGAGAGCTTACTACCATTATTATGTTACATGGGTATAGTTTCAAACTGTCTTCTAAATGTATCAGTGCAGCCCTATGCCCTTATCAGAGAAGCTTCTTTGGACAGTGGACAGTGACTAATACAGATTCAAAACTCATAAAAGTGAAGAGATATTGTCTATATTGTATGTAGCTATTCATGGCACTACTACAACCCAACCCTCCACCAAGGCTCAGGGAACATCAAGGAAAAGGTTCTGAGAGCCAGCTATCGGGAAGGACTTCCACAAACAGTGTCTTCTCTACACGACAGCTCTGATAATTTCCTGAACTCACAGCAGCTGGGGTTCCTTGCACATGATCAATCCAGCAACTGACAGGGAAGGGTACAGGAGTATTAACTCCTAGCTGAGGCACCATTAGTGGATGCTGGGAAAGAGAAAGTCAGTTTTCTTCAGGGATGTGCCCCTGGCCAGTGAATGGATCCATCGCCAGGAATACAGGGTCATTACTGTATCCTAGAGGATACAGTGTGTTATAAAAAGAGGAAATGGAAGGGGGGACGGATGATGGATGGGAACAAAGGAGGGATTGGACATAAGAGTCGGAGAAATTATCAAAATGTGTATCATGTTTGTAGAAAGTTCTGAAGAACAAACATTATATAGTTTTTAGTTCTGTATAAGGAAGGCTAAGAAGATGTTTACGTTGGCAAAGTGCTTGTTACCTAAGCATGAGGATGCCAAAACCAATGTAGCAGCAAAGTATGGCAATGCATGTTTGTAATACCAGCACCAACAAAAAGATACGGGAAGCCTCCAGGGCTTGCTTCCCAACAAGCTTAGTTAGTAATGAGCTTCAGGTTCAATGACAGACTGTCTCTTGAAACAAGGTACAGACTGGTAGAAGAAGATAGTGGAAGCCAAATTTTCTCCTCCACACATACACACATGGGTACAGGAATATACTTGCATATACAAATTTTAAAAATACTCTATATAAAGAGAACAATAGGTATCTCAAGTCTGCTTGCTCCCAAGTTTTTCATCTGGATGACCACTAGCAAGAAGCATTCAGAGGAACTAGTTTAGGGAGAAAATATGTTTGTCCAGTGTATTTTCCTCCTGTCTCTTTCTTGAGCATCCTTATTCAGCAGTATCTATTAAAGAGCTCACACATCTGCATTGTTGCCTTTGAGTACTTTTATTGTTTGTGAACAATAATTGTTTGTTTATACCTGAGTCTAAGGGGCTCTGGAATTTCTACCTACCCTCTTACTCACTGTAATATCCTGTGTGTGTGTGTGTGTGTGTGTGTGTGTGTGTGTGTGTGTGTGTGTGTGTAAATTCCACATAAGCTTTTATGTAATGTCTTCATTATAAATCTGTATGAGTGTAATTATGTGAAAAGTTAAAACTGTAATGTAGAGTCTAATATTGATTTCTTTTTCTGGAGAATTCAGATGTTCTCCTCATCTGAATTATACTTTAGTTTTAGCAAAGTGCAGGGAGCTCAGCTTCTCTGTGGTGATCCCTGTTTAGCTCTCTGCTACATAGCTAAGTTTATCCATCAGCCTGACATAAATTGCCAAAGGCAAATTTGGATACAAAACCTCTCTCTGCAAATTCCTTCCTAGTAATATTATGTAGGGGTGATTCTAAACATAGACAATATTTTCTCCTCTTAAACCTTACAAACTGCTTTAATTTCATTGTGGTGGACTCATAGAAACCAATGCAATCAACTCTTTCTTGAGCCTTACTGCATTTCAAGTGCGTAGATGCTATCTGCCTTAATACTCTTAAGAATCCTGTGGGAAAATACTATAACTGCTCCTAATTTATAAATGGAGAAATGGAAACAGAAGGATATTAAGCAAGTGGATCAAGGTGATACAACTTAGAAATAACAGAAACAGTATTTAAATGCAGATCAACTCCAGAGCTGAAACTCCACACTTCTATGCAGTGCAAAATGCAGGGGGAGGATAGCTTGCATGTGGCACATGGTTGTTCTTTAATTGATTTCTATTTTAAAATTAACAGCTTTAAAATAATTTTGTAGAAAGAGACTCAATAGAATTGACATTTTCAAGATTTTAGATTCATAATTTCAATTATGAATTAAAATTGTATTGCCATAGTCTTATCAATAACTGTATGAAAAGCTAGGAGGATGATGGGTTTTGTGATGCCTCTCAATTGCCTCTAGTTCATCACCCTTTTCCCTAACTATAAGACATTCTTCCCCACTGTTCATGTTACTCAATTCTGTCCAGGGAAATGCAGAAATAATAACAAGTAGTTTTTCTCTATAAAACCATTGAGAAATAATTTTTCAGTTTGCTTTTTATACGACTCAGACATATAGGAAAATTTTCTATATCAATGAGTTGATTTTATTGTTATTTCTAGCTGCTGTAGCACATGCCTTTAATTCCAGGACTATTGAGGCAGGGGCAGGCAGATCAAAGAGTTCAAGGCCAGCTTGGTCTAGAAAGCATGTTCCAGGAGAGCATGGGCAACCCAAAGAAGCCAAAAAATGAAAATGTAAAGTATGCTTGGTTTTTGGGTGCCATGGAGTGGACCACATACCTAACAATGCTAAGAACAAAATCTATCACTGAATATACCTTCAACTCCCGGGTTGAATTTTGGGGTGTTTTCATTAATGTTGATGGGGAAAATAATTTTTAATATGATTTAGTAGGCTAAATCATCAAAATTTGTTCAAATCATTCATTAGGAATCTTGAGATGATAAAGAAAAAGTCTTCAATTTGAAGACATATATTGGTGAGCAACAATATTTTTCCCCAAGGTTCTGTGGAATATGAGGGGACCTTTTCCTGTAATGGCAGACTAGGAGCAGTGATTACATGGCAAGGGGTGGGGTGAGAACTAAGAGGATCTTAAGACTCAAAACTTAGTATAGACTTAGGGGACCATGAGTGTTTCTACTCACACACTGGTTTGTACTCTGATCCATTCCCCAACATCAGGCTAAGAATGCCTGAGAATTTATCTACCAATCCAGCATGGGGCAAGGGAGGGGAGTGAGAGAGGAGAACTATACAGGATTGCATCCCTCCACCCCCAGCCAGTCAAACTCCTCAAAGCTAGTACAGAGATGGACAGACCTGGGATCATGTCCCACCTTTCAAGATTCAACCTTCCAAAGGAGCTGAGTCTTGAGAACAATGAATACGTCCACCAACCCACAAAATCCCAATGCCCTCACTTTGGGCAGAGGGAAAGAAAAGAAGAGCTGATCCCAAAGAGTGTTATTAAAAAAAAAAAAAGCTAAAAGATTAAAGACTTCCTGGGAACAATGTTCTCAAGCCTTTTGTTTCCCTGTGTATTCGCTGCTATTTGATAAAATGGGACCCAAAGAAGGCTGGGGTATATGTTCCTCATGAATAATCACCAGGCAATAGATCTTCAAAGGGGTTTTTATCTGCTAAAATTTTAGAACTCTTGCAGGGTGAGTGGATTGGTGGAGGATAAATGAGTCATGAAGAAGTTTTGACTAAAAACTAAGGATCCCAAAAGTCCCCCAGAAGCCATGATCTGAAGAATCCTTGTACCACAGACTGGCCACCACATTCACAGTAGGATCACTGAACAATTCAGTGCTACCACCTGGCTGTAAGCTTAGTGACTATCTCATAGGCAGGCATCTCTGTTGGCTGTAGCTGTTCTAAGTAAGCTCTGGAACAAGAAGAACAAGTACCAATTAATGTCCACCACTGTGAAGATGAGCTTTGGATCCATCTGCTCCCTTGATGTTCTTTGCCACAAATGAGGTACCAGTTTGGGGTTTGTAGGGGCATGTGCCCATCCCTGGCTTGTGTTGGGGAAAATGAATTATGAAGCTTCCAAAGACCTGATGCTCAGAAGCATCAGATGGTAAAGGATCCTTGTCTGAAGGACTTGGCTCTTGCTTGGGTGCCATCTTTCAGGTCTTAGTCAATGAAACTATCACCTACTCTAGACCCGGTTCCAGATCTACAGTGGCTCAGAACACCTGAAAATGAACATCCAGAGCCTAACAGTCAGAAACCTGAAATGGTGAGTTCCTGGCTTATGAATGGGTTCATCAGAGCAAAGCCTAAGAATCTATGTAGTAAAAAGTTTAAGACACTGATTAGAAACCAAGCTAACTTTTTTAGATTTTCACATCAGTATGTCTAGAAAACATGCACACGTATATGTACATGTGCATATCCAATATGTATATATGTATTATACTTAACAGTAAACATTTATTTATTGGATATACAGTGAAAAAGAAATATATTACACTTTACATATTTGAGAAAATGGATGTATGTAAAATTCTGTTGACAATCTTTAGAAAATTGTAAGGTGATTAATATTATAATGTGCAGCTTGATTTTCTTTTTACTTTTCAAATTCCATGGTGGGCTAGAATAATTGCAGTCTCTGGTCACAGTGTTGACATTAATGAGGAGCCAACCTTGGTTAAGTTGCACTGCTCAATCTGTATCTTAGTTACTTTTTACAGTCTCTTGTCACAGTCTTAACATTAATGAGGAACCAACCTTGGATAAGTTGCACTGCTCACTCTGTGTCTCTGTTGCACTGACAAAATGCCATAACCAAGGCCATTTATAAATGAAAGCTTTGAAAATTTGGTCTCATGGTTGCAGAGGGTTGGAATTCATAACCATCATGACATGGCAGAGAGCATGATAGGAGGCAGGCAGGTATGGCACATAAACAATGTGTGTGAGCTTATATCCAAAAGTAAGAGGGGGTAAGCTAACAAGAAATGCCATGGACTTTTGAAATCTCAAAACCCTACATCCCACAGGGACACACTTCCTCCAGCAAGGCAACACCTCCTAATCCTTCCCAAACAGTTCTACCAACAGGAGATCAAGCATTCAAATATATGAGCTCATGGGATCCAATCTCACTCAAACTACCACACCCTGAAACTAAATGTCCTCATTGTAACAATAAATCATATAATTCCTGTGTTATCTGTGACTATCACAATTTTTAATGCAAAGCAGAAAATTATATAATTTTCTAATCAAAATTGTTCCTAATGCCAGGGCAGGAAGATGGGAGTGGGTGGGTGGGTAGGAGAGTACCCTCTTAGAGGCAGAGAAGAAGGGATGGGATAGGGGGCTTCTGAAAGGGAGACCTAGAAAGGGGAAAACATTTGAAATGTAAATAAAGAAAATATCCAATAAAAATTATTCCTAATAAGTATTAATGAATCTTATTTGGGGTACCACTTAAACTTCTTCCTACTCTCTATATTCCCAGTGAATATTACAGTTTTAACACACTTTTCTGGGTCCTTTTTGATTTCACCATTGGGCCAGAAATGATCTAATATTAACTAACTGGAAATGAAGTAATTGAAAGAATACATGTTTCAGACCAATTCTTTCTGGAACATAATTTAAGAAGGGCAGGATTTAATGGCTGACTGACATTTTACTAGTTTTAACTTTAGTGAATTTTCTATCCAGGAAGAGCTTAGGGAACATATGGTTCTGTTGATCATATCATTTGGCTACAAGAAAGTAAGTGTATGTGACAGATGAATTGCACTACACTATTAAGGGATACCATCGTGTTTTAACATCATTTACAAAATGATGGAAAATACTATGCATGCATTCTTTAAGTGTTCTATAATTCTCTTTGACCTCAGTGCCTTTTCCAGGATACTAATTTGTTGACTGACCCTCCCCCCATAGTCTTTAGAACAACATTGAGTTCAACATGAGATCACAGAAAGCATTTGCAAAAAGTCAAGATGTCCACTTCATAATCAAAAATTATCAAATCATATTTTATGGATACCTAATCACTGTTTAATACTCCTATGCACATGTGCGATGCTAAACTGATTCCTGCATAAGCTTCTGGTTGTTCCTTGTTAACAAAGCTAAGACGAACAGTTCAAAAACAAACTTAGAAACTAGACTATCAGATCTCTAATGAAAAATATTAAGTTCCACTAAATTTATACCAGGAGAAAAGACCACTGCCCTTGATCTCCAGAGAAATGCTGACCTCCTATTCTTAGTTTATGTACTTGATAATAAAAAATAAATATGGAAAGTCCTTCTATGGCTGTTCTTGTCCACTGGTCTAACTTGGGACTTTCTTTTTTATGACATATTTTTCATTATCTTTCTACATTTATTCAATTGTGTGTGTGTGTGTGTGTGTGTGTGTGCGCGCGCGCATGTGTGTGTGTGTGTGTGTGTGTGTGTGTGTGTGTGTGTATGTGTGTGTGTGTGTGTAGAAATCAGAATACTATTAAAAAGTGTTGGTTCTCTTTCCATCATGTGAGTTCCAGATATAAACTCAAGTTTCCAGGGTTAGCCATAAATGCCTTTACCCACTGATCCTCATCAGGGGCCCCTAACATTTTTTCTACCTGCCATTCTGACCAGTAGCTCTGCCCAAAAGAACTTGTGCAATGGTGGGAATGTTCTGTACACTAGCCACTATATATCCACTAAACCATGTGTGGTGGTTCACCACATGAAATAAGACTAATGAAATTGAAAATCAAGTTCTTATTTCATTTGGTTTAATTAAAATTTGAATAAATAAATAAATAAAGACAGTAAATATGACATCACTCAGAAAAACAACAATCAGCTATATTCCAAGCTCTGATTCCCAGAGTCTGAATTTCTACTGGTTCCTCTCTAACACTGGAAGAAAAACAATAGAGCCCACATCCAGCAGGAAGACAGGGCATCAAATGAGGAATGGGGTTGCCATCCCACAGTCACATCTCTGACCCATAATTATAGGGATAGAAATGGAGAGGAACCTGAGGAAAAGAAGGTCCAGCAACAGACCCAAAGTGGGATCCATCTCAAGGGGAGGTCCCATGGCCTGACACTATAACAGAGGCTTTGGAGCAATCACAAAAAGGGACCTAGCATGACTGCCCTCTGAAAGACCCAACAAGCATCTGAAAGAGTCAAATGCAGATAGTTACACCCAACCAATGGGCAGAAGCAGCTGACACCTGTTGTTGTATTAGGGAAAGCTGAAAGAAGCTGAGGAGAAGGGTCATCCTGTAGGAGGACCAGCAGTCTCAATTAATCTGGACCCCAGAGATCTCTCAAACACTGGACCACCAAACAAGCAGGAGACACCTGCTGACATGAGGCCCCCAACACACATACAGTAGAGGAATTCTGGCTCTGTGTTCATTCAGAGATGATGCACCTAACCCTCAAGAGACTGGAGGCCCCAGGGAGTTTAGAGGTCTGGTTGGGTAGGGGGTAGAAGGTGGGGTCATCCTCATTGAGACAGGGGGTAGGGAGGAGGTATGGGATGTGGAGCAGTCAGAGGGTGGATGGGGTGGTGGTGGCAGGGAATGGAATATGGAGTGTAAAAACTAAATTAATTTAAAAAAACAACAAAAAATAGAATAAGAAATCAATGTGCTTCCTCAAAGGGGGGAGGAGAAAAAAAAGAAAAAAACAAAACAAAACAAAACAAAAAGCAAGCACCACTTTAGTTAATCAACATTCTATTAGAATTAAGGTCCTCTTGACAAAAGACCCATTTTGAATGATGTTTGTAAACAAGTGGATGAAAAGCCCATTATCTATGAGAAAAACCGAAACAACATTGGGAGCTAATGGACCCCCTACCAGTTCTGGATATAAAAAGAATCTATAAAATAGCTGATTGTGATTTTACTTTCCTCATCTAAGAAAGTCCCTGCTAAGAACCAAAAACAAAGCCTTCCAGGAAAGATTCTTCATCCTTTTCAGCCAGTCGATATAAGACTTCACACAGTAGAGTTCATGTGGTATTGAGCATAACATTGTAGCAGTAATGGATGCCTTTGATTTGGGATTTGGAGGTAGTGCAGGGATGAAGTCTAGGACCTCCTGTCTGCTAGGGAAATGCTCTACTATTACTGAGCTACATCACCACAGCAGATTTTGAAAAAAAAAAATGAGTGTTTGTCATACATAGGTCAGAGGTTAAAAAACTAGAAAGCCACCGATACTATATGCTTTATAATACTAGTATGTCTCTGTAGAGAGCATTTATTTTTCAATTTTGTGTTTTCTCTTTCCTAGCGAGAGAATTTCCAGAAACTTAGCTTGGCCTCCTTGAAATTGCCTTCCTAACAAATGTCACTAAAAAAATACCACTACTCAAGTAAAGGGAGTACTAACAAGAACACTGTGAGAAGAGAAAGTAAAGGGGTGGATGACCTCGAACATTGGAACCAACAGAAGTAGAACTTGGAAATCAGTCCACGACAGTGCCTTTGACCCAACAGATACCCTGAAAGTGGCTATGAATGTGGCTTGAAACACACTGGAGACAGCAGCTGCAAGTTGCCAGAGGAGAATCTTTCAGAGAGTACCTAGCAGGAGACAGGCGTTACTAGTCAAGCATCGCAGAACACCTGCCAGCACCATCTGTTTGCTGAAAATGCTGCTGTGTGAACTAATGTGTGTGTGCATACCCTAGGTTGGCCACAGCATGAGTAAGCTCGCCTCTCCATTCCTCTATGACTCAAGTAGTAAATACGAGACCCCATGCTCTAGTACACCCACTTAGAGGTACTCCAAAACCTAAATAAAAATTTGACAACCTTTTGATTCACATGTATTGAAGAATAAACAAGTGCTGAGTAACTATAATCTTAATACCTTTATGTAACCAGCTGTGAACACCGAAAACCTAAATCTTGTACAAATATCTAAATCCGTTATTAGCCAATGTTTCAAAATCTTGGGTAAATGCACAAATATCATGAATAAACTCGTAAGTAAATGGCTAACTTGTAAGAAAAAAAGTACAGATTTTTAAACGTGTCACTGCTGTTGTATGCAAACACTTGAAGGCCTCAGGGACTCTATGAAAAATGCAGGAGGCTGTATTAACCACCAGAGTCTGAGTGTTCTCCTTATCTGTCGGAGGGAGCAATAAAGAATCACAAACTATATTTACCCCAACCACAAAGACCACACAGTAATCATTTTCTATTTTTTAAATCTACCTTTTATTTCTTTAAGAGTTGCTTTGGAATGAGACTATAGTTTGTCTTTTTATTTGCATTTTTATTGGCTATTTTCTTTATTTACATTTCAAATGTTATCACCTTTACCCATCCCCCCGAAACTTCCTATCCCATCTCCCTCCCCCTGCTCCTATGAGGGTGTTCCCCAACCACTCACCCATTCTCACCTCCTTGCCACACATTCCCCTACACTGGGGCATTGAACCTTCACAGGACCAAGAGTCTCTCCTTCCATTGATGCCTGACAAGGCCATCCTCTGCTACATATGCAGCTGGAGCCATGGTTGGGTCTCTCCATGTGTACTCTTTGGTTGGTGGTTTAGTACCTAGGAGCTCTGGGGGGTGGGAGTCTGGTTGGTTGATATTGTTGTTCTTCCTATGGGGTTGCAAACCCTTTCAGCTCCTTAAATCTTCTGTGATGCTGTCATTTAGATTAATATTAAAAATATACCATCATTAAAAATTCCTATTATTATTTTTCTGACGAAGCTGTAGCTTACAGGCCCACACAGGCATTTCTTCCTGGTCCCATTGCCACAGATCTTGAGTATGTGTCGAGTGCAAGGTGTCCAGTCAAATCAAAGGATGACCAAACCAGGTATTGTCCTTGACTTTATAGACACAAGTAAGTATACATGAGTATCAGCAGCATTGGGAATGGCTGTGAAGAAGACAAGCAACAGGGTTCTTTCTATAACAGAACACAGTGACAGATAGCTAAGAGGGGCAGTGTTGAGAAAAAAAACTGAATTAAGATCTGATATGTGGATAGTGTGGAAAAACCTGCATACACAACAAACCACAGCCACAGAGCTTTCAGGACTCAAAGGAAACAGCCTGAAAGGGGAAGTACTTGCCTTATTCAAGGAACTTAGATGTGGCTTTCCAAAAGAGCTGGAAGAGAGTGGCTGAGAGCAGTGGGAGGGGCCACAACCAAAGAGAATCAGATGAGACTGGGCAAGGTTCTCCAATCTTGTTAAGGAGTTGATGTCAGATCCTAGAGCCTCACTGAATGGTTTTAGAAAGGAGAGTGATGCAGTGTTGACCAAGGCACATATATAGTGCCACAGCTAGTCAAACCACTACTATGGTTCCTGATGATGGATATGCAAGAAATTTGTAAATTAGAGCATTCCGACAAAAGTACTAGAATACATCTTTATGTGTTGGTTTTCTAGTAAGTTTTCTCTGAAGCAATCCAGGACTCACTGCACTGCTTCATAATTACATAAAAATATATTTCACAAAGCAAAGCCACAAAGACATTAATTATGAAGTTCACATTGCCTTAAAAGCATTACCCTAATTTTTTCCCCAATGTTAATTAGAAAACAACATGCACATACAAGGTGTTGTTTATCTTCTATTTGCAAACACTGCAATTTGCCAATACCAGCAACCGTTAAAAGATAGAGGCCTTGCTAAGGCAGTGCAAGGTAAACCTACTTCATCGTACCTAACAATGCTGTTTAATCAAGCAGCAGCTAAGAGTCTGAAGGAGAACATTTCACGTTAATGAAGACTATAAAGGAGAAAATTAACTACCGGCAGCAAAATGTACAAAATTAGGAAGTGTCTGGTTTGGTACCATCTTCAGAAACAGACCAGCCTGGAAACTGAATGCACATATTTTGATAAGTTTGCAACAGTTTTAAGCATCAGTTAAAACAGTAATGTTAGGGAAATGTAATGCTTGTAACTGTGGCTTCAGTTCAAAATATTTATGGAAGTAGAAAAATCCAAAGGGAGGTTAAAGAGAGCTGAATACTTCCTTCGTTGAGCCTACACACATCAAGTACACTGTAAATTAGGCCCAGAGGTGAACACACTTATACTTTCATTATAAAAAAGAAAAAATTCTCTTGTCTCTTGAAACACAAAACATCCCTGAAAAGACTAGCTATCCTATCCCTGTGGCAGTCTCTACTCAAATCTCGTCCCACCATGCTGAACAAATGTTCAATGTGAACACGGTCCAACAGCAGACCCTGCCTCTCTCCAGGAGACCAGGGTGGCTCATATCCATGCCTGTTCTCTCATGCCACTAGCTCCACAAAAGAGCAGAAAGCCTAGTCTTATGGTTACTTAGTGCCCGATGAGCTGGCAAAGTAAGGAACTGAGAATGAGGCTGGACCCTTCCCGAGTGGACTGATGGTTCTCCTCAAGCAATGTTAACAAAACTAACATACTCCTAGCGATGCATTTTTATAATAGTGAAAAAGCTTCCTAATAGTAGATGAGGAGCCTCAAATCTGAGTTCCTGTGTATGAGAAGTATGACATCATCATGGGATGTTTGGCACCATCAACAACAAAATCAATTACTAAGAAATAGAAACTAAGACTTTTCTGCATCTGGGCTCACTGCTCACAATGTTTCTACTATATTTTGAAAGATTGAGCTAGACCTTTTTTGGGACATCTACACCTCCTCATGTCATCATATACAGAAATTCAAGTCCTGCTGATAGAGACTTAGAGGGTAGAAATTTAGTCCCACTGTGGTATTTAGAGGTGACCTTTGTGATGTGATTAAATGAGACAAGGGGGGAGTTTCATGTGCAACTTCTATGACTTATAACCTGTCCAGCATCATTCACAAGACAAAAACACTACTACACAATTTATTCCTAAAAGTAAAAAAATGTACCAATTAGAAACTTGTCAAAATATATTTGGAACATGTTAGAATGGTATGCACATTAAAACTATATCAGGATAAATATACTGAGAACTGCATAACATACCAGATCAAGAAAAGGTGAAACCTCCTCACCCTGCTTCCATTAAAAAAAAAAAAAAAAGGCACCCATAGCTGCAGTGGCATGGCTGTTATCAGATCTCCCAAAGCACTTCTCACCTGCCCAGAGACTTCAGTTCAACCTGATCCTCACCGATGACACAGCCAACTCAAATTGAAACCTATCCATCTGTCCATTGTTCTATCCAGACCTAGTCCTGTACCTTGCTTCTGCATCAAGATTCAGCTTTTATCCAGCCTGAATCTGTAAGCCTGGGTTTCTGGCTCTAGAACTCCAGATGTTCTGCAACTATCATATCTTGTCTTAGCAAAGCAATGTCTCTTCTTGTAGCTTTGTCATCTCTGCTCATCCCTATCTCCAAAGCCAGTTTTTAAACCCCTGAGGTCTGCCCTGCCCTCGATATCACTTTACAGACATTTTCTCATAGGTAGCTAGGTTACCAGATAGTTCAGAAAATGCATAAGATCACAGTGAACCATGTAGAGTGTGATCTCAAAATTAACACTAACTCATTAAGGTAATTTTTGTTTTTAAAAAGTGACTGCCAACTACCAGCTATAATGGGAAAGTGAGAGGACCACTCAGCACATTGAATCCAATAAAACCAACACACTTTCGGAATTAATGTTTCAACCTTGGCATTATGGGAAGACATAAATGTGTCTAGTTTTCTGAGATAGACTATTCATGTTATTTATCAAACCCATTTAAATTCTGACTCTCCCTTGGAAATGGTTAAAGTCCATTTGTGTTTAGTCTTTGCATGTTTGATGGTCACTCCCTCCTCATGAAAATAGAAACAAGCTCATACAAAGTATTTTTTAGAACAGGAGAAGTACATTTTTAATCTCAAGGCACCATAAATTAAGAAGAAATTTTTACCTGGCAATACACAATGGACATAAAATAATCAGATTTTTCAGGCTTGTTATCTTAAGGTAAGTAAAATCTTTGAACTCATAGATTTCAGACCAGCTCTACCACTGATTTTCAGTTCCATGAGACTACGTAAAACAAACAATATCTTGAGCACCAACTATTCTATGACTGTCCAGAAATCAGTAGGTAAGCTATATTCTAATTTGAACCACTACAACCTAGCTCAATAAAAGGCAGAGAAGAATTCTCAACACAAAAAGAAATCCCACTCTATAGCTAGTGTGGAAGTCCCAGGACTAACTTAGTACTTCAACTACCTTGCTAAGAACTGTCTCACGGATGTATTGTTTGTTTGTTTGTTTTTTTCATGAATGGAGTAAATGCAGGATATGGGAAGCAGGAATGGATACATTAACATCTAGAGTAATTACTTCATTCTTTAATGCAATGCATACTGGGCAAAAGCAGTGTCAGTAAAAAAGGGTTTTATTTTGGCTCACAGTTTGAGAAGCAGTCCATCAATGTGAGAAAAGCAGAGACCAATTTGGGTGCTCAGCTTACATTATGCTTTATTCAGTCTGGGGCTCCTACATTTAAAGTAGATCTTCCCACATAATTTAACCTAAAGTAGATATACCCTTACAGCCCTGCTCATAAGCTTATATCTCGAGTGATTCTGTATACTGTACAGTGGACAATCAACATTAACTATCACAACTGTTAGGTCAATATTAGCTGCAGATCCATTAGTCATAGGGTGGCAGTAGGAGATTATTGCAGCTATCTTGTGTGTAGTCACCTATCAACTGAATGTTTCACAGTCAAAGGCAATCGTACAGAACAAGTGGTGATATTGTCATCAGCCTAGAAGTGCATCTAGGATATCTAAGAAGAAAATAGGAATGAATAGGATACAGAAGATGAAAGGCTTCTTGGAAAGTCTGATTTCCAAACAACTATGCTAAAAGAGAAAGTGACCTTAAACAAATACAAATCCACTGTGTTGATACCAAAACTCTAGGCATAGAGTACCTAATTTATGCTTCCTCAGATCAAACCCTGAACAATAATCCAAATACAAATAGTTCAGTTAACTGGCAGTTCCAGGATGCTAGAAGTAAGAAGGAATCCAGAAAGGATATAAACCAGAAAGAAAAAATAAAAAGTAAGCAATCAAATGTATCACAACAATTTATTTAATCATTAAAACATTATCCTTTACCAAGGAGCTCTCAGAAGTGCTCCCTAGCGCTATCCTTTTCAAACACCAGTGAGCAATATGTAGATGCTGAGATTTTACACAATCTGAGTAGGTATAGGGGAGAGCCTGAGACTCCATACTTTCTAGTGGCTGTCATAAGGCAGTATTTCCTTAGTTCTTACAAGGTACACATCAAAGATTTTTGAAAGTTTCCTACTGCTTTATCCTTTAGTCTACACAAAACAGAATTCATTATCCACACCTGAGTGATGACAGACAAAATTTTGAAGAATTATTTTATCAAATATGTGTGCCTGTCTCTCTGTGGAGACCAGCTGAGAGCCAGATGTAGACATTGAGTCACATGTGTCTCATGTGTAAGATGATAGCCATTGCTCTTAGGAACTGAACTATAGTTTTCTGAAAAAGACACAGGTGCTTAACTGCAAAGCCATCTCTCCATTCCAGGTAATACATCTTTAAATCCATTTTGTTTCTTATAATTCTTATCCTAACTATTGCATAGTCACAGAACATCATCAGTCTTGGAGGTTTGGGCCACATATGCTACAAACCTTCTGTCTACGCTGCTCTACTGTTCTTACATTAAATGGCCTTGCCTCTAGCAGGCATCCTGACAACAGTAGATGTAAACCGAGTACATCATCTCACTCCCAACTTTCCCTCCTCTTTGCTGCTTAAATTCTTGTTCCTGTATATCATTCTATTTAGCCAAATCATACTTTAATTTTTCTAATTAGTTTCAAACATTTTGTCCTCACAAATGAGCAGGGGTCTATTTTCCTGGCCTTGACACCCAAAACTTCCAAGGTATAATTATAAGTACTCATAGATTCTTAAACACTTGGCTGCCTCCCAGTTATGATATCTAAATAGCACCACCTGGCTAATCTACAAGGGTCTCAAGAGAGATGGAGAGACACTATACAACTACTGTCTTTAAATGACTATGTGTGTCCAAAGGAATATGTGTTTTTTTTAATTTATAACTTATTTGTTTTTATTTTATTTTATTTGTCTAACCAAGACAATGTCCAGCCTCTCAAAAACAGTTTAAAAGAAACAATATGCGCTGCTGTAATAGGCCTCTTGAAATGAACCACAAAGCACTACAACATCTATTTTTAAAGGTATATATGAAATGCATACATCTATAAAATCACATGACCTTTACACAGAACTCTGAAAGAAAACTGCTATGCTTTTTTAATCCATATTTTGTAATTGACGGTTGTGGGGCCAGGGAACCGTGGAACTGGGAGGAGTCACATACAGAGCAGGAATGAGGTGAGTTGGATCAACCCTGGAAATCTCAGCTTGAAGCGGGACCATTCCCTGCCTTGGGCCGGTATGTCCTGGTACACATAGTCCTGCAACCCACACCTATGCATGTAATGTACCACATGTAATGGCACTCAAATTAAATGTGCCCTCTCCTTATAAGGTCATGTCCAGTAAGCAGCTGGAATTCCTCCCTACACAAATGAGGCATCCCCAGCACCTGGGTCTACCCAAAAAGTCTCTACTAACACCAAATGTTTAAAATACCTTTGTTCCCCCTCCCCCACTAAAGGATCTGCTCCCTGGAGCCTGTTTCTGAAGACATTTGATATTCCTTGCTCTCACTTGCTGCCTGAGGTCTCTGTTACCCCAGGTTATTCTTGCCTCCAGTCCCTTCTCTGGATCTGCCAGTTGTGGTCCTGGGCCATTACACCATTAAGAGAGGAGAAACAGACTAGGAATGACATATTATATGTACATATTTGTCAACATTTTAGAAAAATATTTGAACTCATTCTTACTTATTAGTTTATGCAATTGGAATGGCCATGGATAATTTTCATGTTAGCATCAAGACAAGAGGAAGTTTAAAAAGAAATAGGAGCACCCAGAGTGATGACTCGGTGGTTAAAGTGTTTGTTACTCTAGCAGATGTCCTGAATTCTGTTCTCAGTACTCATAACATGACTTCCAACCACCCATACCTCCAGTTGGTCCTAATGGAATCAATGTTCTCTGCTCTCTGCTAACTTACTTGGGCACTAGGTATAACATGAAGGCAAAACACTTATACACATAAAAATAAACATTTTTTTGGTTGGTGGTTTAGTCCCTGGGAGCTCTGGGGGGTCTGACTGTTGTTCTTCCTATGGGTTGCAAACCCCTTCATTGGGAACCCTGTGCCCAGTCCAATGGTTGGCTGCGAGCATCCATCTCTGTATTTGTCAAGCTCTGTCAGAATCTCTCTAGAGACAGCTATATCAGGCTCCAGCTGCATATGTAGCAGAGGATGGCCTTGTCAGGCATTAATGGGAACAGAGACCCTTGGTCCTATGAAGGCTTAATGCCTCAGTATAAAACAGAATGCCAGGGTGGGGAGGTAGGAGTGGGTGGGTGGGTGGGGGACCACTCTCATAGAAACAGAGGGATAGGGAGTGCATAGGGAGGTTCTAGAGGAGAAACTGGGAAAGGAGATGACATTTGAAGGGTAAATAAATAAAATATCCAATTTAAAAAACAAAACCTTGAAGGAGAAAAATAAACATTTCAAACTAAAAAAATAAATAAATAAATAAAAAAGAAAGAAATAGGAATAAAAAATGGGCTTAAGTGGGGCTGGAGAGAAGGATCAATGGTTAAGAGAGCTCTTCTTGCAAAGGTTCCTAGCATTCACATCATGTGGTTCACAATAATCTGAAACTCAAGCTCCAAGGGATCTGTAAGCTCTGCCAATACCCACACTCAGGCGAACATATGCACACAGACACACAGAGACACATAAATAATTCAAAGTAAAACCACTCTTAAAATACACTAAATCTTGTATACTGGTTATCATTGTGTAATCAAGAAGATCATAATGATAACAGGTATTTCTACCTGCTTGTGTACACTTATACTTCTAGTGCTCAAAGGCTCTCTGTATATTAAGTATCTGATGTCTCAAGCCTGGTTATATTGGTTGTCTATAAGAAAATACAGAATCATTATGTTGGCTGGCATATTAAATCCAGTATCAGGATAAAACACATGGGATATTACAGAACAGAGAAGTGGAACTATGAAGTGTACTTGTAGATCACTTTTTCTTCTCCACCTTGTGTTTCGAAGTCTATTTGCATTTAAAAATGGTTCTACAGCTAGTAACAAAAGGGTAAATAAAGTCACAAAATCTATAGAACTCTATTTGAAGATTATAGAGAAAGAGAGAGAGAGAGGGATTGAGGGAAGGAGGGAAGGAGAAGGAGGGAGGGGGAAATGGAGGGAAGGAGAAAGGGAGGGGCGGAGGGGGAAGAAGAAGCGAAAGAGAAGGAAGAGGAGGAGTAGTACAAGGTTCACCCAGGTTCTGAACTGAGAGTAGAATTTCTAGAAACAGTTTTGATCAGACAAGCAGTACACATAAGCACACCCTTACAGAACTCTATGTAAAGTGGCTGTGTGTCATCTAAATTATTGTAATGTAAAATGGGTTTCAGAAGTGAGAAGTCTAATTAAAGGTAGTATGAGGAATGTTGTTACAAACCCATCACAATCTAGTCTAGTATCCACACTGCCACTTTGAATAGTTTGTAAATGATGCAGTCTGGTTTCATACAATTTATTCTCCAACCAGTTTCCTTTAACACAGCTATACACTAATAAAATTCAGGTGGGTTTAATGAACACCACCCCTTAAGAAGGCCAGAACCTGCAAGAGTGAAAATGTCACCAAGCTTCTCTAGTGACTTAGCCCTCTTAAGAAGACAAAATTTCAATCACTTTCACACATAAGTAATTTCAAAGCAACTTGGAGAATAATCTCAACTCTACTATAGCTCTTTAAGCTTATGATCCTGCAAGAATTATTTTACCACTTGTAACAGGATGAAAAATAACAAATTAACACATTTTTAAAACATCACATCAAAATATAAACAGAAAAATTAGAATTAGGTTTAATTGAAATTGATAAAATATGACTTTATATAAATCATTGACAACTATAGATAGTTTTAGTAGAATTGTCTAAATGACAAGCACAGCCACCGGCAGGTACCTGTTCCTGAACCATACATTTTCTTGATGTAGCTTGATAGAAAAAGTAAAATTATCTCTATGTGAGTAGACACTAATGAGACAAGCAGTGCCTTTTGCAAATGCTACCTTATTTAACCACCTGCCTTAACTCAATTTCAAGTCTAAAGTACTGCAGGGGCCACCCTTAAAGTGGCAAGCTCTTTCTCCAAATTAGCATTTTTCTATTCAGCCATTAATACAATAGTATTTTACTTTACATTATTCTCCACATTTTGAACACTCTCACTGTATTCACAGTATAATACTCTGAAATAGTTGTCACTTACAAAGGAGTTATGTAACAAAGGTTTACCTTGAGCTTTCTCCCAGAAGTAGTGAAATATTATTTATCAATAGCATATATAAAATAATTTTGGGGGAAGTAAAATCTGAGTGTTAATTCTATACATTTTTGTAAATGTATATATCCTCTGTATGTATGTATATGTATGTATGTATATATATATGTGTATATATATATACAGTCTTAATCTCTTTCTGATTAAAGCAATGGAGCAAAAAATATCTGTAACAGGTGACCAAATGTGTATTGAAATCTATTGCCATAATTTTGACACATATAGAATGCTATCATTTTAAAAGTATCTAGTAAATCTTGACAATGATGTATGCTTTCATTGAATATACAACATATTCATGGAGCTATGAACTTGTGTCCTAGTGTTGTCTAAAATGCAAATGGTTGCAGTTACATTGAGAGTAAAATCTACTGAGCTCAGCTTTTAAGCTCAAGGTCACAACTAATTTTATGCCAGTGACATTTGTACCTATCAGGTTTTCATTGTCCTATGAGTTTTGCAGAAATAATGCCATGAAGCAATAAAAAAACTAATGGAATGCAATGTACCAGTATCCCTAGCATCAACATGCAAATGTTGAAAAGGTAAAAATGTAAAGAGCAGAGCCTAATGTCTTGCTAACTTTTCCATCTGTGATATTCTAGAAGCTAAAGGTCAAAATCCAGGCTATGGATCAGTATGAGCTGTAAGTTCTATTCATAAGAACTAAAATCATTAAGAAAGCCACTGAATTCTAAACAGCCCAACAATGGCCATGTTAATGTATGATCCCTAGATGTATTTTTATTTCTCTAAGATTGTTAGACCTAAAAGATCCCCTCTGCTTTATTCATAATGAAGGCTGCTTATGATACGACCTGTGCTCATAAAACCTTTTAAATTTCAGGTGTGTCTTCTTCTGTTCAAACATAGAAATCAGTACTTAAAAGAAACCCCAAAGCTCACATGTTTTTTAAAACTTCACTTTTTGAGTTTTATGTTCTTGAGTAACTGATAACTATTTTTGTGTTTGTTTTATTATGGTTGAATAAGATTTCAGGAAAGAGACTCCAGAAAAATTGTGTACCAGAAAAAATGATATCTGTGCCAATTGAAAGTAGGGTTGTGCTGCCCAGAATTGATTGCTATTGTGAGAGACCCAAAACAACTAGGATAGTAGGTACAGAATTTTATCTTTGTGAGAAGACACTGTATTAATAAACTGCACCTGAAATCACCATCAGTACTATAAACAATCCCTCTCCCTCCCTTCACTTATTCACCTTGATAGGTGGCTTCCAAACTCACACAAGAGGAATAGAAAGAACTTCCACTTAAAAATAAAGCACAAAAAGCATAAATCTACCTATTAGAAACATAAAATTAAAATCATGCAAGGTGTTTGCTGACTACAAGAGCTGAGCTATGCAGTAGATGGATCAGGTACCCATGTTCACTCTTTGTTGTAAATAGTTTTAAATTTCTAATATATAATAAAGCCTATAAAAATAAGATACATTCAAAATATCAATGATATGATCATCTCTGCAAGAGGCAACGCCTAGAATATACATGTTTTATTTCAATATTGTGGAACAGAGAACCTATGAAATTCATGTATCATGAAAGGATTGCAAACACTTTAAGTAATTACAAGCATAATTTTATAATTTCTTCTATAAATTATGTGATGGCAAAATTGAGGTCAATTCTTTGTCTACAATGATTTATGATAATAGCTTTCATTTTTCTCTACAATGCAAATTCACGAAAGTGTCATTGACACTAGAGGTTCTAGCTGACACTTAACAAATTTGAATTTTAAATGCCCCCTGAATCTGTCTAAACTCTCTATTTACCTTTCTCATATTTATCTATTGACTGCCTAGTTATTTACAGATATATCTATATATCATTTAGATATCTATCTGTTTAACTATCTATGTGACCTCTAATTTAATTAAACAAATAAATTAGATATTATATGCCAGTTGCCCTCCAAAATATCCAATCAATGTGGCAGCCAAATGGTCATTAGAGCCCATTTTTCATTCTTCTTCCTACTCAATGAAAAGGTTCCCTTTCCTCTAGTTCCTCTCCCAAAGGCAAGAGAAAAGATTGTAATACTGTAATCCCCCAACACAAAGCTGGTATTTCTAATTTTCCCACAGAATTATAACTCTCCATGCTTTTTCTAAACTCAAGTATGACTTGAACAGTCTTTTGTGAATTGGCCTGGGAATCTACACATGATTACAGACCATTGTTTAAAGTTTATACGAAAGCAATGTGGAAAATTGTCTAAGAATTCAGTTCATTTTTTGGCCTGCAATCTCTTTGACATTAGCAAAAAAAGCCTTGTTCAGGAAATGAATAGGTGCTTTTATTTCCTATCAATAAATCAGGGTGTCTAACCAAAGTTAGGCCTTTCTAGTATCAAGTGTTTATCTGCCACCCACCCACTCTTTGTCTATACATTGTAGGTAATTTGCCATCAATGTTAAGGACATTTTAAAGAATATAAAGAGAAATGATTAATGAACTCTTTCTTGTAGGGACCTGGAAATGCTTGTGGCTCGGGAAGAGAGTACTTGACTAGCCTGCAAGTGACTCTAGTCTCAACTCTGGGAACTACCAATAAACAAAAGAAGGCAGGCAAACAAAAAAGAAAAATTGTGGAGTATCCCTTTAGGTTTGAAACTAACCACCTTTGAGTTAACAGCTTACTGACAATAGAAAAGAGTTGTATACTTCAATATAAACTGTCTATAAATTAACAATATTCTTAGAAATACGCTCACATAGAAATGTAAATTTTACATGCACAATGAAGTAAAAAGCACTTTTGGACTTGTTCTTAGAGTTTTCTGAACTATACTTTCCTACAAGTATACATAATGAAACACAATACCTATTACCCTCAAGAAAAGTGGTAACCACTGTTGTTTCTTTTAATAGCTAAGGCCTGACTGTGGCTCTATTCTAGGAGCATTAAAGAAAACTGACAAAATTAATCAGCAATTGACTCAAAAGCCTCTCTCAAACTTCTTAACTCTGAAACTCAAAGACCTAGAGTTTTGGGTGGAAATGTAAAACATCTGCTAAGCAAAGATTTATAAGATACATGGAAAAGCAAATCCCTATTTATTATTATTATTATTATTATTATTATTATTAATGTATTTTCTTATACATTGCATCCAACTATAGTTTCCCCTCTGTCCACTCTTTCCAGTCCTCCTGCCTCATCCCAGATCCACTCCTCTTATATTTCTCTTCAGGAAAGATCAGGACTCCCAGGAATCTTAACCAAGCAAGGCATAACAAGTTACAATAAGACAAGGAACAAATCCACATATCAAGACTGGACAAGGCAATGCAGTAGGAGGGTCCCAAGAGCAGGTGAAAGAGTCAGAGACACCTCCACTTCCATTGTTGGGAGTTGTACAAGAACACCAAGTTACACAACCATACAATATAATCAGAGGATGTAGGGCAGATCCATGCAGGCTCCGTGCTTGCTGGTTTAGTCTCTGTAATCTTCTATGAGCTCTCCTTAGTTTTGTTTGGGCTATATCCTTGTCCCTGAATCCTCAGGCTCCTATAATCCTTCCTCCCCATTTTACAGATTTCCCTGAGTTCCAGCTAAGGCTTGACTGTGGGTCTCTGCATCTGTCCCCATCAATTGGATTAAGATTAAGCAAATTAAGAAAATTATGATTAAGCAATTAAGATTAATCACATCTTAACCATGTCACTTTGATCCTTACCTACTAAAAAACTACATTCCATTTATTTCACTATTTTGCTCATCCATATGCTTTAGCCAATGGGTCCCTACATTCCTACCCTATGCTAACAGTAGTCATCAAATACATCCTACAAAGTAAAATTAGCAGGGATTTCTGTCTTGGGCACCTTCTTTAACCCTTCTTGTAAGTGCCCATTACATTGTTCTTACTATAGTGCAGTTCCTAAGCAAGAAAAAGTTTCTTAAAAGGTAGAGAAATTCAATTTAACTGTGACCCTTCAGGAGAGTTTCAAGACTGCAGAGGAAGAGGAACCAATACATTGACTCCTAATGACCAAATTCACTTTATAAAAGCAGATAACGCAGACAGATTTTTACATCTCTTACCTTCTTCTGGTCTTCCAGCTTGTGACTCACTGGATTCTTCCCATGTCTGTTCATTTCTGAAGATAAATCCATCACATTAGGTCTTTGCCCACAAAATGCAAACTCTTCAAAATGGCAGCAAACTAATCCAAGATGCAGTAAATAGGAAAACACTGGCACGCCACACGCCCCATCACACACTGGCTTTGGACTTCATCTACTCCAAGGAACAATTAGAAAATCCATGGATTGAATGAAAAAAACGAAAGTTTGCAGTTTAGTTCCAGCACCTTCCAAGCCAGCATATCGTTCTGTAATGTTGATGTCTCCTAAGTGATCTACTCATCCAGGAAAGTCATTTCCAACTGCTACCTCTTCCTGTCTTCACAATTCTCCATTTTAATACAAAAGTACAGTACTTCTCCTGTGAGAAAAGAAAAGCAAGAGTTAATCCTGTGCCTTGTGCCATACAGTTATATACATATCACACCACACTGAAATAGAAATGAACAAGAAATGTGCATGTGATCTATCAAACAATAGGTTTAGGAGAGATCTCAGAATGAGCAAACATTATGCTATGTATTTTTCAAAAGCAATTTTATTTAAACTCCAAATCAAAGTGAATCAACAAGATGCTTGCTTTCCTTCCGCTTTAAAATAAATTAATATGCATTTTTACAAGTCTAAATATTAATAAAAGAACTAGAATTTGAATCTAGATTGTTTTCACTTTAAAATCTGTTCTCTGTCCTACAGAAACTATTACCAATTCATAGTTAATATTTTGTACACAGGGATTACATAAATATGTATGGCTGATGCTTTGTTGCATTATATACATGTATATATACCTGTGCTTTAAAAGCATTATACAATTCATTAGTCTCCAAATCCAAAGTAATGAAATCACTGAATAATAATAATAATAACAATAATAATTTTTAAACTCAACTTTATTTGACATATAATCCACATCCAGTAGAGTTCATCCATTTTAATGAGTTTGAAAAATAAACATATCCACGTGAGCCTAATCATAAGCAAAACACAGAACTACCTCCAACTGTTTATCAAAGTCAGTTCACATACTCTATTTCATCAGCTAATCGACTTTAATCACCTTAAGATTACTTTTGCTGGTGCTTGCATGCTTGTCATGACAATGCATAGAGTCTTGTGTATAGCATCTTTCTTTTAACATAATGTTTTGGAGATTAACCATATTGCTGTATGTATCAGTTGTTTCATTGTTTTTACTGAGAAGTAATTTGGATGTATAAATGCACCATGGTTCATTTAGAATAATAATCTTAAATATTCCAAGCCCTGGCAATTTAGAATCTACTGAAATTCTTGGACTATCTTCCTAGAGTTTCCATACTCTTCAAACAATTGGCTCTCTTAAGAGCTTTCTTGAGCTTTCATATACATAAGTTTCAGTCCATAGGGACTACACTTGAGATTCACTGCCACAGTTTCTAAGCTTGCTTTAAACACCTGACCAGCTACTACCTGAATGCATTCCTATGCACTATGTGTGTGCCTGGTACCTGTAGAGGACAGAAGAGAGCACTGGATATTTGTGAGCTGCAATATGGGTGCTGGGAATTAAATGGATCCTCTGGAAAAGCAGTCAATGCTCTTAAGCACTGAGCCATATCTCCAGTTCCCAGTTCTAATCTTTAGATCAATGTTTCTAACTTTAAAACTAAGTCTACCTTCCCATACTTACCTTCATTTGTCATTTTTCCCAATCTTCCTTCTGATAAATGAATATGAAATATTTTTAATTTCTATTTTATATGACAATTCAAGTAAAACTCCAAACAAATTAACTCTTCCTAGCACATTTAAAATTCTTCACCCACACAGCTAGTTGGATCCCAGCTAGTCTGTCTGCCTAGGTAGGACAGCCTGCAGGGGTGAGTGACATTTGTGGTCCCCTGAGCCCAACTGTCTAGCTCTGGCCTTGTTCCTCAATCCAGAAGAGACTTGTGAGACTCCAAGAGCATCTTGTCTCCCAGTGGAAATATCCAGAGGTCCCAAAACTAACCAGCTTGGAACTCTGCCAAACTACTCATCCTAGTCAGATCGGCCCACCAAAGTAGCTGTGACTGACTGGGACACAGACAGCAAAGAAGAATCTGCCCACAACACAGACTACAATGTGGCGTCTGCCTGAGGCATAAACAACAGAGTAAGATACTGAGGCAATCCAGGAGATGGAAAACTTTGGAAAGAGAACAGGAACTACAGACACAAGCATCACTAACAGAATACAGGAGAGGGAAGAGAGAATCTCTGGTGTAGAAGATACAATAAAAGAAATCAATATATCACTCAAAGAAAATACAAAATCTAAAAATTTCATAACACAAAAATTCAGAAAATTTGGGACACTATGAAAAGACCAAACCTAAGAATAATAGACATAGAAGAAGAGTCCCATATCAACAACCCAGAAAACATCTTCAACAAAATTATAGAAGAAAATTTCGCTAATCTAAAGAGATGTCTGTAAAGATAAAAAAAAAAAAAAAAACTTACAGAATACCAAATAGTTTGGACCAGAAAAGAAAATCCTCCTGCCACATAGTAAATAAAACACTAAATACACAGAACAAAGAATTTTAAAATCAGCAAGGAAAAACAGCCAAGTAACCTATAAAGACAGACCTATCAGAATTGCATCTGATTACTCATCTGAGACTCTAAAATCTAGAAGGGCCTAGACAAATGTACAGCAGACCCTAAGAGACCACAGATGTCAGCCCAGACTACTATACCCAGCAAAACTTTCAATTGACGGAGAAACCACGGTAGTCCTTGCCAAAACCAAAGTCAAACAATACCTTTCCACCAATCCAGAGGACACTCGAAGGGAAAGTTCAACCCAATGGTTAAGGTTAAACTATACTCAAGTAAACACAGGAAATAATTTCACACCATAAAGACCAATAGAAGGAAAACAAGCACACTTACATACACACTCAATCACCACCAATATCAAAATAACAGGAAGTAACAATCATTGGTCACTAATAGACAGTTCAACAAGGCAGAAACTGAACAGAGAAATAACAAAACTAACAGAGGTTATGATTCAAATGGATTAACAGTTTCCATAGAACATTTCACCCAAACACAAATGAACATACGTTCTTCACAGAACCTCATGGAACCTTCTCTAAAACTTACAAAATAATCATCACAAAGCAAAACTCAACAGATACAAGAAGATTGAAATAATCCCATGCATTTTATCAGATCACCATGGATTAAAATTGTACTTCAACAAGAACAGAAACAACAAAAAGCCTACATATTCATGGAAACTGAAGAATTCTCTATTTAATGATTACTGGATCAGGAAGGAAGTAAAGAAATAAGTTAAAGCCTTTCTAGAATTCAATAAAATTGAGAGGAGAACATGCCCAAACTTATGGGATACTATGAAAGCAGTGCTAATAGAAAAGTTCATAGCACTAAGTGCCATCATAAAGAAGTTACAGAATTCTCAAAGCAAACACACCCAATAGGAGTGGAAGGCAGGAAATAATCAAACATGGAGCTGAACTCAATTAAGCAGAAACAAAGAAAACAATACAAGGATTCAACAAAACCTAGAGCTGATGATTATTTGAGAAAATCAACAAGATAGACAAACCCTTGGCGGAACTAGCTAAAACAGCAGAAAGACAGTACCCAAATAAATAAAATTAGAAATGAAAACAGAGACACAACAACAGACACCGAGGAAATTCAAAGAAACATTAGATCTTATTTCAAAAGCCTGTACTCCACAAAATTGGAAAATCTAAGTAAAATGTATAATTTTCTAGACAGATACCAAGTACCAAATCTGCTAACCTATCTGAATAGTCCTAGAAACCCGAAAGAAATAGAAACAGTCACCGAAAAGTTTCCTAACAAAGAAAAAAAAAAGCCCTGGGCCAGATGGTTTTAGTTCAGAATTCTACCTGACTTTCAAAGACCTAAAGACAATACTCCTCAAACTATGCCACAAAAAAAGAAACAGAAGGAACATTGACAAACTCATTCTATGAAGTCACAGTCATGCTGATACCCAAACCATACAAAGACTCAACAAAGAAAATTTCAGACTAATTTCCCTTATGAACATTACTACATTACAGAACCACAGCCATGTTACTTTCCAAGGCTGCTGTTTTTCTGATTTACTCAAAATCACTCTTCTTTTCTTCTATGTCTTCTCTAAGCAACTTTCCATAGCTATGTGGGCTTCATTCTTTCTGCAAAGCTCTTCTCTCTACCATAAGCCTGACCTCCATGCCTGCCTAACTCAAAATGACTTTCTCTTATCACTTTTCTATCTCCCTCCCATAGGCAGCTAATGAGATTTACAATTTATTTGCTTTGGAGTTTTTCATTTCTAAAATCTATGAAAATTGTTCCTGAACTTCAGAAAACAGTCAGAAAGTTCATATTATCAATGATATGAAAGAATAGATAAATACGATCCAAACCTATGACCAAGATGCATTATGAACAGCATTCCAACAATCTAAGAAATAGACAAGAGCATCCTGACCTGGCTTATGACTTGACGGAAAGGAAGTGAAAACTGAGTGATGTGTAATTCTAAGGATGCTGCGGATAGAATTGGTAATGAACTAAACTCACAGTGTGAACCTACTTGAACACATAAATGGCATAATTACCTCAGTGAGCAAACTCAAGAAAACACTTTGGTGAAACAAGGCAAAAAATACTTGCTGCAAACGGTAACTATCACCAGAAAATTTCAAATGAATACCACTGGCTCAAAAATCTTAAAACAAGCATGAACAAATTGAATCCATCAATGTTAAAAATGAATAATATATTAGACCTAAGCTTATGTTATCCCAGCAATGAAAGATTGGTTTAAGATTTGAAGCAAATCAGTATAATTCACCACATTAATGAAATAAGGAAGAAAAATGATATGCTCAACTCTAATGGAGTAGAAACAAAAATTGATAAATTAAACATTGACTCGTGACCAAAACAAGATTTCTGGGCAAATGAAGGATAGAGGAGATCTTTTCATAATCTTTCTTTATCTGGAATAGCATTTTCACACAAAAGTAGACATCACACATATTGGTTAAATATTTTTAAAACACAGCTCATTTAATCAGAAACAATACAGAGGTACCCTCTAAAATATATACTATTCAATGTTAGATTTAAAGTCCTAGTTAGGCAGCAAGACAATAAATTATAAGTAAGAAGAGGCAGTATGAGAGATGAAGAAATGCAGACAAGCAGCAGAAAGGAGTAAAGAAAACTTACTTGCAAATGTTTTAATATCCATATATAAATATGTTAAAGAACCTAAAGATTAATTACTAAGATTAATGAATGCATTCAGAATGTTTCCTGCATACAAAGTCACCATATACAAATCCCTTTTGTTTCCTTCTAATATCAGCAAACATTAGGAAAATGAAACATTAAAAGCACAACATTTATAGTAACATTAAAAATACCAAATGCTCTAAAAAAGATCTCACAAAATACTAAAGCTTTTGTGATGAAACAATTTAACAATAATAGCCACAGTAGACATGCTAGAGAGGATGGTGTGGAAACTCAGAAGGCCTTGATGCTGCTGAGAAAACTCAGAAATAAGTAAGGAATGCTGAGATTGGGAGAAATAGTCTTCCCTAAGGGAGAACATGTCAATTATTTATCTACTACCAAGTGCTCAGGCCTGGAAACGTGTACGTGTGTGTGTGTGTGTGTGTGTGTGTGCATGCACACACATGTGTATATAACATTATATAGATCAAGTAGGTTAAATTTAGAATATGTATATACATATACACATATGTATCTAATAATTTTTAAAGGAGGTCATGAATTTGAAAAAGAGCAAGGAAAGAGTATGGGAGAGTTTGTTAAGAAAAATGGAAGGAGGAAGTTATGTAATTATACTATAATCTTAAAAATAAAATTTAAAAAATGAGAAAAAATAAATAAAAAGACATCCAAATTAAATAAAAGGCTGTTGTGTATTCATACAAAATATTTTGAGGCAGGCAGTGGTGGCACATGCCTTTAATCCCAGCACTTGGGAGGTAGAGGCAGGTGGATTTCTGAGTTTGAGGCCAGCCTGATCTACAGAGTGAGTTCCAGGACAGCCAGCACTATACAGAGAAACCCTGTCTCAGAAAAAAAAAAAAAAAAGATATTTTGATCATATTCTTTCCCCTCACCCAGCTTCTCTCAGGTCATCTTCTCACCTCCCTATAATCCCCTACTCTATGGTATATTCAATCTCTCTCTCTCTCTCTCTCTCTCTCTCTCTCTCTCTCTCTCTCTCTCTCTCTCTCTGAAAATAAAAATGAAAAAAATAAGAAAAAATACAAAAACAAAACAAAAAGCATGGACTCCTTTTTATATTAGCCAACTACCCCAGGGTAGGAGGCCCATTCTGGAGTAAGGTTGATATACTCTGAATGACTTCCTTGGAGAAACTCACTTCCCATTCGCCAGCAGGTTATAAGTGCAAACAGCTTCTTTGGTAAGGTGTGAGGTCTGTGTCCATTTTCTATTCTTTGTACTCAGACTTTATTTGATCTTAAGGGTTGGCCTTGTGCATGCTGTCAGAGTCTCTGTGAGTTCCTATGTGTATCAGTCCTATTGTGTCTGGAAAATGGCGTATCTAACTCCTCTGGCTCTTAAAAAAGTTCTACCTCTTCTTCTGATCTATGGAAGAAGAGTGTGATAAAGACATTTCATTTGGGGTGGAATCTTCCAAAGTCTTTCACATGCTGCACATTGCCCAGTTATGGATCTATGTTAATTACCATCTACTTCAAGACTATGGCATATCCATCAGCTAGAAGACCTAATGCTCTAACAAAGACAAATAGAGGCAGAGGCAGACAGAGCTCTGTGCTGATGGACAGCCTAGTCTACAGAGTGAGTTCCAATACAGCTATGCAGAAAACCAAGACTCTAAAAACCAAACCAATCAAAGAGACAAAATAATCGTAAATAACAACTGTGATATTTATTGACTAAGTGCATTGCCAAATAAAATTTCATTTTATTTTCACAACACATGATGCCTCTAAAATATAATTTATGAAATAAAAGACATAATCTACAACATTGGTGAAAAATAAAAGTTAAAGCTATTTGCTCTATCAGATGCCAAGGCATGTTTTAAGTTAACAATAGTACATGGCTTCTACAAAGACAGGTGAATCAATTAACAGAACATGAATATCCACACCCAAACAGATCTTAACAGTTATGGACACTTGGCTCATGACAAATGTGATTAAAAGGTAGATCCATGAAAAAAGGTTTGTTGTTGTTTTTGTTGTTTTGTTGTTTTCTTCATCAACACAGCTGGCTGACTGTATATTTATCCCATGGGGATTTAACTCAGTCTCTATCAGGAATCAGTGCCAGGAGCACTGCTGATCTAAATATGACAGAGCCAAGTTCTAGAAGGTTTCCTTTGTGATATGAAGGTAAGAAAGAAATAGGGTTAGTGTAAAATTCAGGAAGAGAAAGTAACACAGCACACAAAAACATCTGAATAAGTGCTGAAAGCATAATATGATCGGGGGGCGAGTAGTAGATTTTGGGGGTTGGGATTGGTTAAGGTGTGTCTAAAACCTATAGCACAGGGATCCATGCCAAGAGAGAAGCATTTTCCTGACTTGGTTGGTATGTAGGAATCCTTGTGTCTGGATAATACATGTGTGAAATTCTATAATTAAATACAAAATGCATGCTCTGTGGGTTTTATTATAGTCAACTGCCTATTTTTGACATTGTCTTATGCTTTGTAAGATTTTGTTAACATAGAATATAAGATAAAGCACACAAAGACCTTCCTTCTACTTTTTACGTGATACCTCTAACATTTCTAAAGTAGTTCTTTAGAAATAAAAAAAGCCCGAAATACATACTGAAAAAAAAAAAAAAAGATAGCATCATTCCAAAATGGTGCTAGTCAAATTACATGCTTGCATGTAGAAGACTGCTAATAGAGCCAGACTTCCCACCCTGCTCAAAACTCAACTCCAAATAAATCAAAGATTATAAAACCAGATACATTGAACCTGAAACAGGACAAAGTGGGGGATAGCCTTGAACTCACCGGCACAGGTGAACACTTCTGAACCAAACAGCAATAATTGAGAATCTAAAATCAATTGATTAATAAATGGGACCTCATCAAACTGGAAAGTTTCTGTAAGGAAAGGGACACTGTCATTCAGACAAAGTAGCAATCCTATAGAGAATGGGAAAATATTTTTAGCAACTCCACATCTGACAGAAGACTAATGCTGAAAATACAAAGAACTAAAAAAACTAGATACCAAAACAAACAAAAACAAAAAACAAAACAAAAAAAAAACAAAACATCCACTTAAAAAATTGAGTACAGATCCAAACAGAATTCTCAATAGAGGAAACTCAAATGGTAGAAAAAGGTCTGCAGAAATGTTCAACATCCTTAGTCATCAAAGAACTGCAAATCAAACTAATTTGAGATTCCATCTTATATCTGTCAGAATGGCTATAATCAATAAAACAAGTGACAACTCATGCTTGTAAGGAGGTGGAGTAAAGGAGACTGTCATACATTGCTGATGGGAGTACAAACTTGTACAGTCACTATGGAAATCAGTATGACAGTTCCTCAGAAACTTGCTAATTGACCAACCTAAAAATTCAACTATGTCACTCTTAGGCATATAACCAAAGGATGCTTTGTCCTACCTCATAAACACCTGCTTAAGATGGAAACAACTGAGATGTCACTCAACAGAAAAATGGATAAAGAAAATGTGGTACATTTATATAATGGACTATTACTCAGATGTTATAAAATGACATAATGAAATCTGCAGGCCAATTAATTAGAATTTTTTTTTTCTTATTTCTCAGTCAATATTCCTGTGCAATCCTCAAGTTGTGGTGACGCCTAGCCATAAAATTATTTTTGTTGCTAACAACTGTAATTTATTGATAAGAAATAACTGATATGATAAGAAATATATCATAATATGAGTATCTGTTTTCCAATGGCCTTAGGTAAACCCTGTGAAAGGATCATTTGGCCCTTCCCCTGACCCCCAAAAGGGGGCACGACCCACAGGTTGAGCACCATTGGCCTAACTGGTCAACCTTCTGAGAATAAATTTTTTGTTTTGTTTTGTTTTTTTGTTTTTCAAGACAGGGTTTCTTTGTTGTAATCCTGGCTATCCTGGAACTCACTCTGTAGACCAAGCTGGCCTCAAACTCTGAAATCTGCCTGCCTCTGCCTCGAAAGTGCTGGGATTAAAGGCGTGTGCCACCACCACCCAGCCAAGAATAAGATTTTATTCAAACCTTTCTTCAACATCTTCCAAAGGCCCTGACAGCATTGTGGAAGAGGAGATAAAGAAATGTAAGAGCTGAAGGCTATAGAGGAGTGCTGTGAAGAGAAGGATGTTCCTTCTGACATGACAGGCTCTTGTACTCATGAACCCCTGGCAACTGTCACACAAGACCTCAAGAAAATCAAGCCAGCCAATTATGCATGGGCAAGGGAAGAGCTCGGGAGGCTCCACTCCCAGCTGAGGAACTATCTGGGTTGATGGCTGCAGGGGAATGGAGAATTATTCCTCTTTAAAGGTGTGGTCACTAATAAGTTTCACATGGTTACATAGATGACCTCACGCCCATGTAAATACAGACATCTCTAATTAGAAGAGGTCAGGAATTTGAGGGTAAAATTGTTCAGAGGTCTTCTGAGAATTAGAGAAGCAAATCCAGGGTGAACATTATCATACTTAATAATATACATGTGTAGAATTCTTATAAAATAAGTCTTAAAACAAGATTTAAAACTCTTCAAAATAATTTCAACTCTAATGAAAAAAAGAATGATAAAACTTATTACAGCCATGCATATGACAGAATCACAACACAAAAAAGAGACTACATACCTATGTATAAATATGTGTGTGCATGTGTGTGTGTGTTCAATGTTTATATATGAACATCAGAATTCATACAAAAATAAAGAAGACTCAGGACAATAAATGATCATAGAATTTATACAAGGAGAATCATAGATGATAGACACACATGTTCTAACATGTTCACTGATTTCTCATGAAGGCATGCACAAGCTAGAAAGATGCCCAATACTAATCATTGTACCTCCCTTGGCACTGATTAAGTAGTAGAAATATTCTTTTTTTAAATTAATTTATTTTTTACACTTCATATTCCATTCCCTGCCTTCTCATCCACCCTCCAACTGCTCCACAACCCACACCTCCTCCCCAAGCCCCCTATCTCCAGGTGTGTGCTCCCACCCCAAACCCCACCTGACCTCTAAACTCCCTGGGGCCTCTAGTCTCTTGAGGGTTAGGTGCATCATCTTTGAATGAACACAGACCTGGAAGTCCTCTACAGTATGTGTGTTGGGGGCCTCATATCAGCTGGTGTATGCTGTCTGTTTGGTGGTCCAGTGTTTGAGAGATCTTGGGGGTCCAGATAAATTGGGGGCTGCTGCTGGTCCTCCTACACAGGATCACCCTTCTTCTCAGCTTCTTACCACCTTCCCTAATTCAACAGCAAGGGTCAGCTACTTTGGTCCATTGGTTGGGTGCAACTATCTGCATCTGACTATTTCAGCTGCTTGTTGGGTCTTTTGGAGGGCATCATCACTGAAAATTTAAAATTAGTAAATTGTGCCATATATCTGTTTGCATGTTATATAGCATTAAGACAAATGAAGACATCTTTACAATCATGTATTCAATAAGAAATTCATATATACTTCACTACAAGTGAAGCAAACTACAGCCAAGCAGTAATTATTAAAATAGTAAAAGCATATGAACGTCTGAAATTTTATAAAACTAAAATCAGTAAGCGGGCTTGGGGGGGTTAAAAGTAATGACAAAGCTAATTGTTGAATACACTGAATTACATATTATTTTCTTGAATTTTATGAACGCCTGAAAAAGTTTATAATAAAAAGCATTTTAGGGCTGGGCTGCAAGTTCATAATGAAAGTTTCAATAAGGAGAGTTCCTCCAATCACCCTGTTAGGAAGACAGACAGGTAGATCCTGAGGATTCCCATTCAGATTAGCATCTTTGGTAAGAGCTCAAGCCCAATAAGATACTCAGAAAATGGTGAAGAAGCCCTGAGAAGTTCTATGTGAAATTGTTCTCTGGCACTCACTCACATGTAACTCCCTCTGTACATGTGTAGGTAAGGAAATATGAACCCACATGCATACTTACATACAAACATACATACATACATACATACATACATACACACATGCAGAATAAAATGATAGATATGAAAATAATTTTGACAAATCAACAATAAACAATAAAATGCTATCTTCTGCATGTGATCTTCTGCAGTAGCATGATACCTCACATATATATCATTCAGAGCAGGATGAAAGGACTCTACATTCATCCCATTCCCTGGTGAATACTACTAGCACTTACTAGTATCAGTGGTAACAAGTGCCCTTTAGTGCATTGATATGACATAGCTAAAGGAAAATTTCCCATGGATCTCTGCTGACAAGTAAAGGCATGGAATCAACCTGCTATACCACAGTCATGACCCCTTGCCAGGATCCTTGGATTCTTCTCTTTAAATTCATTTTCATTCATAGCCTGCTATGGCTCAGAGATTATATAGGAGGACCATAGTACAAGGTTCTCTCCCACCACCACCAAACCCACCTTTCTAAGGTGAATTTCCATTTCTAAGGTGAGTATCCCTCAAGCAAAGGAGCTTGGATCCATCCAGTGAACTCTGGGAAATCTGTACAGTCATTTAGCTGCACATAAACCAACCTTCCTTGGCATGATCCTCATAAATGCCCCCTTTACGGAAATGTGTTGCTTCAGTGGCATCAAAGGTAGCTTAGCAACCAGAAAGTCAACAATAACCCAGCACAATTTTGTGGGTTAGCATTCAGAAAGCAGAAACCCAGTTATGTAAGACAAAACAAGCTGTCTCCTTGTGTACCCAATATTCAAAAATACATTGAAAAAGCTGCCTTGAATTGTGCCTCACAGCCTGAGGTTCACATGAAATCCTGTTTTTTCCTCTTGAGATGCATGGCAGAAATAAAAACAGCAGGGAAACATTATGTTCTTGCAATATAACTGCTCGGCTTCATTTCTGTAGCTTGGAAATGGTGGGCTCTTTGCCTTTATCAGATAAATTGCCTCTGCAGCCCACATTTAAAACAGCATACACTTGTCTTCAGCAGGAAGTTTGGACTTGATTAGTTCAAGATAAAAGGAAGCAAGGAAGGCTGAAGATCACTCTGCGCCAATAATTGTGTGTGTAATAGAGATGGAACAGCATGAAACATTCATATTCTTAGGTACTAATGATAAGTAGGGCAAGGCTTGTATCTTTCAGCTAAGTTTGTTTATTGCCTGAAAACTCAATGTAGTAATTCAAGGCCAACTGAAAGGAAATTACAGTTCCCTGGCTGACATCAATTCGATCTTCAGTAATAGTTCTGAAATGGAGTTGCTGAGCTCTCAAGAGAGGGAAGAGCACACACAATATTTCCCAATAGTTTGGGTCAAAACCCAGTTGATATACTAAACATTATATGGATAAAACTGTGATGTATCCTTACAAATATGCAGGGCCTTATTATGTAATTTTCATCAAACCTTTTATTTGATCAAGTTCTCATGTGCAATCTGTACATAGACTGGGTGACTTAGGGAGAGGCTGCAATCAGGAGATTTGAAAGGCATGGCTGTTTCTTGTTGTAATGGCAGGCCAACAATCATTTTATCTACATAATCTTAAGAGTAAATATACTAAGAACTGACAATCTAAGAAGTTTAAATTTAAGTTAAAAATACATAGCTTTTGCTTTTCCAGGAATTTCTCCTGCCTGGTTACTTTTTTTTTTTACAATGCGTTTATGCCTATATCATACATATTACTAATATTTATTCAAACTGTCTTAAGAACAGATTGCCAGTGGACAGTGAATATCCACTTTTAAAATATTATGAAAATCATAACTGTGCACATCATAATGAGAGACTTTGTTTCACAGTTTCCCTGATTGAGTAATCTCCTCCTTAATAATGCCGTAGATAATAGAAAACAAGCCTAGAGGACATAGGTCATTTTCAGATGCTACAATTTCAAGAAGACAGTGCCTCAGTCTTCTGCCTTCCCTCCTCTTACTGGCTGGAAGGCAGCAGCAGTTGGTAAGATAGTTTCAAACATCAACATCACTGGGCAGTAAGATAGAGGATCCTGGGTTCCTGGAAATGTGCCCTTTCCCTGTTCAGGAATGCGAAGCTACCTTTTAACTTGTTAAGAGGCTAACCTCCTTTCATCTGTCTTATTTGCTGTATTTTATTAGACTTCCATTTACCCTAAACACTATAGAAATATTAACCTGATATAGAATGTGAGAAATGTATCATTTTCAGAAAAATATTCTCTCCTGCCTCAACGGTTTGAGGCTTGATTTGCCTAAAAATAGAAGAGAGACGATTGATACAAATCATTTTAAATTGCTTGCCTTTTGTGTCCTGGCAAGACCTGTCACCATGTAAGGAGACAAGCAACCTTTGAGAAAGAGGAAGAGGAGCTAGAGTACCGGTTCTGCCATCGAAGATGCCAGCTGCTAAGAGTGATAGCTGGGCTGTAGTCTCAAGGACCCACATTAGTAGGAGCAAAGAATGGACTCTCAAAGTTGTCCTCTGTACACACTACATTAATTTAATTTTTAAAATGTAAAGGGATAAGGAAATATATAGTGAAAATAAACCTAAACCCGAACCAAGTGATAATCGTCAAACCAGAGAATGCTCAGCTGACCTGCATAAAAGAAAAATGCTTATTTAGTTGTCACAAAGCTTGTGCCAGGTCTTCTGAATATAGGTTGTGGTTGCTTAGCTTGAGGTCCCAGCAATGGGAATGCAGAGTCTTTGACTCTTTTGCCTGCTCTTGGAACCTTTTTCACCAACTGGGTTGCCTTGTCCAGCCTTTTTGTTGTTGTTGTTGTTGTTGTTGTTGTTTTGAGACAGGGTTTCTCTGTGTAGTCCTGGCTAGCCTGGAACTCACTCTGTAGACCAGGCTGGCCTCAAACTCAGAAATCTGCCTGCCTCTGCCTTTGTCCAGCCTTTATATAAGGATTTGTTCCAAATCTTATTTCATCTTGTTATGCCGTGTTCAGTTATCCCTGGAAGGACTACTCTTTTCTGAGGAGAAATGGAGAATGAGTTGTGAAGGGGTTGGGGTGCTGAGAGGAGTGGAGGGAGGAGAGGCTGCAGTCTGGATTGCTGTATGAGAAAAGGACAATTTACAAAGTTAAAATTGCTTATTATTATAAGAAATTGAACCTGGCAGTCAGAGAAAATAACAGTAGAACATTAGGTAATACTATTGAAGCAATCCTAAGAAATACTAGAATGAAGAAGAAGAAG